>NC_056745.1:931378397-931504659 GCF_019279795.1 Protopterus annectens
CGTTATAAACCCAAAAAATAATAAAGAAAAGCAGAACTTTTTATTATTTCATAATTTTACAAAGAACACATAATAAAATAAATAGATTAAGCATATTTGAGATAATGTGAAACAATAATAGTGTGAAAATGTTAAGGTTAAATTGAAAGCCATTAGAAAGTGGGTATTGCTACCATATATACCCTTAGGAAATGTGGTATAATTTTTGGGAAACAAGGACAAAAGAACTGGAACAGAGCAAAGACCCATTTTTGAATAAAAATAATTTTGAAGTTGATGATGCTTGATATAATTGTTTGATAGTTATTTCTCAGCCAGACACTATATGTTTATCTTCAAGTAAAGATGAATCTTGTAAAAAGCTGCACTTAGCACTGCATGTGTAACTTTGCCTTTCTAATGATCATCCACCTTGTTAATAAAGGTTTTCACTGGTTTATGTTTATGTTTCCGATATTAGCCAACAAGGGTTGTGTCATTCAATACCCAGCAACCAGCTGTATTGTTGTTGTACATCTGTACTGCTTTATTTTGCTATGTAGTAGCATTCTGCAGCTATGTGTTTCCACATAACCTTAATTGCAGTACTTTAATCATGGTGGCATGTGGCTACTTACTTCAGTAGCTTTATTCTTCCCTTTTGAGTCAGGGTTCCCCACTTCTGCCACCCTGTTTCACTCAACACTTGTGTCAGCTCATCTGTTATGCTTTGTTAATAACCTGCAGCCTACATCTATTAATGCAATCACTTAATACTGACAACTGTAGAAGTTCACATGTTCCATATACATCTAGCCACGTTTCATATTTCTTGTTGTTATGCAATCCATTACAGACATGATTTTTTTTCCATTCCTCAACTGAATTCAAGCACAGCAGAAGTAGCTCAGCAAAGCTTTGTGAAAAGCTTTTATTAAGCATACTTTAATTCTGCAAGAAAAAATTTAATTCCATACAAAGATATAATGAGGTTTTTTTAAGCAAATGCGTATTCCCTCTTTCTTTTCCTCCTCCACCCACATTCTTTTTTTCTGACAGCTGTGCCTGAGCCATATACTCTGGAGAGCTGAAGAAGAACAAACTGACAGTGTTCTTTTTCTGTATTTCTGGTACACATTCTTGTCCCAGAGGTAGACTTTCCTGTTTCAGCTCAGTCTGTGCTGGATCTGGAATTATCAGTATTAAGAATGCTAAATGTCAAAATGGACATGACTAGGCAGAGGTATAAGACATACAATCTGAGTTTAATGAGCATGCTATATGAATGCAATATATTTCCAACTCAGTAATTCATAGTTTCCTTACCACATGTTATGCAAGCTGGTAGTACCCGTGGGAATACATTTAAATAGTAAACAGCAGCTGATGCCTGCAGGAAAGTACTGAATAGTGTATGTAAATACAATTCAAATGTCAGCAGTACTCATTTTGTAGTTGTATTTCATTAATAATGTGGAAGCTACCATGGACATGGTGTGCTTTTTTATAAAAAGAGTTATATATATATATATATATATATATATATATATATATATATATATATATATTTATCTTACATAGTTACTATCTAGCCAAACTGCACTGCTCGCTTTTTTAATAATTTTATTCAGAACATTGCATAGCACTTTCCAAATATGCCTTTTAAGCTGACTAAGAGAACAGATAACTACATGGAAGATAACAGACGCAAAGTATAATATGGAAATAAGAAGTCCATGAAGTTTACTAAACAGTTAGAGCTGCTTCTTCTGCTTCTTGTTTTTGACAAATTTTCCTTCTCCTGTGACTTGCTCAATCACGCTGCATTTCACCTTTTCAGTCTTCACCACCATGTAAAGAAAGTAGTGTTTGAGCAAATGTGACTTTTCATTTTAATAAAGTGCATGATTTAGCATTTTTGCACTGAGCTCAAAATACCACTTGTCATCCCTGGCAGACTAGACAGGAGGCTTGCCTTCCATTTTAATATTGGATCCAATTTTAGTATTACCAGCAAACAGATCATTCATATTCCGTCAACCCTGTTTTGCGCAACCTACAAACAGGTTAGATTAGATGGCTCTCTGGTAGAAATACCCATCTTTTCATCTTGCACTTCAACAATTTCCCTACAGTCCACCTCTATGTGTTTGGTTCATCCATACCCTTGAGTTAAGATGCTGCCTAATTCTTTACTGAATTCACTTCTTCAGGTAATTGTTATTAAACAGGAGAGGCAGGAATTCTTATTTGTTATGTATCACTGTCTAATCTCTTTTTCTTATTGAGATTTAGATATTGATTATTCCTTGGCGTCAATATATATTACATTACATTGCAACGATATAAAGGAACCCAAACTTTAGCTAACAGTTTACTTCTCTAAACCTTCCCATTTAGTTAATATATGCAGTGTTTCTTCAACAATCAGGAGGTCCCAAAAAAGAGCTTAAGAATAGGGAGCATCACTGAATCACTTGTCATCACAGAATTGAAAAATCTTTGTCAGCCTTAATTAGGGCCGCCTGTACCCTATTCCTTATTTGTCCATATCAAACAACACAATCTCATTCCTTTCTATATTCCCTTCCTGTAATTCTAAACTGTTACAAGATTCTCCCCAGTGTCAGGTTTCTAAACTCCTCATATATTTCATTCTAATATTTAAAAATTTAAATGTGGTTGTCTGACTAAAATGTGACTTATATGATCAACACTCATGTGCAATCACCAAACAGTACAATCTTTGGAAATGTCTCCAGATTTAGAATTATCAAAACAAGGAAAAAAGCTCTGTTGCAGCATCCCAGCTACAAACATATACCCATTTTAAGAATGCTGTATCTTGGGGAAAATAGAAGTCCCCAAAATACTGAAGTGTTGGTCTACAAATGCAAAGCCGAAAATCATACATTTATGATTGTACATTCGAGTGTTGATCATTAATGTATCATATTTAAGCCTGGCATCACTTGCACTCATTTACAACTTTAAACTCCCTTACTGATGTAAAGTACTCTGCACTTTCATATTGGCTTTCATGAAATTCTGCCTTGGCTGCTTGCTACTCCTCTTCAACATTTTGTATTGTTTCACCTCTTCAACAGTGACTGATTAACACTATAACTTATGAGTAAGATGTCTGTATCGTAATTCCAGGGTCCATTGTTAAGCATAATATCTCATCACTACCTTTGTATTGTTTGCATATCCTCCACAAGTCTGTGCTGATCTTCTCAGTGCACTCAGGTTTCATCCCAAAAACATACTGCTTGATGCTAAAGTTTTCCATATACATTACCTTTACCATTGCTACACAGGCTTCAGTGATGGAGGAAAAGGATCTGAGGATAAGTTTGCTTAGCAAGTTAAGAGATACTTGAACTTAAACAAGTCCTCTGAGTTTATCACATGCTTTTTAAGTCATGATGTACCTTACTGTTTTATCATTTCTACATTTCCTAATGCAACCCTGCCCCCCAGTCTACCATACCAATTTTTTATGCATCCCCATATCACTTTTGCCATTCTTTCCACTTTTTTATTTCATCTTGTTTATTTCTCATATGCTTCATTTTCATGTTTTGAAACCGTGGTGGTGTAGCGGTAGCGTTGTTGCCTCACAGCAAGAGGTTCTCCTGTTCGATTCTCTGCTGGAGCACCTTCTGTGTGGAATCTGCATGTCCTCCCCGTGGTCGAGTGGTGTTCGAAAGACATGCGTAGAATGGGTGTGCCTTCGTTGAAGGTTGGGCGTCGAGCTGGCACCTTGGCACTGTAAAAATCTACTGCCAATCATTAGCGGACCGAAGTTCCGCTGTGGCGACCCCTAACCGGGAAAAGCCAAAAGAAGGACAACTTCGTTTTCATGTTTTCTTAGGTTAGGACTCTAAAACCATCATAATGCTAGCTTATGTATGCTATAGACATTGTTTAGGCATTTGCACTTCCTGATATATGAATTACCTGCCATGTTCCAAAGCTAATACTGTGTTTGAATTTAATGTTTATGCTAGCAGCTTTCCTATCTACCCCATTTATCCATTTGTTATACCAATTGCCCTGTTAGAGTAGTGGTGGTAGCAATCTGGCAGGATACATGAGAACTCTCTCTCTAAAAACAGCTTCCAGCTCATCTTTGATAATCACAGACATCCCAAAACATGCTTAGAGATATATAATTTTCTAAAATATCCTTGATCTGCCTTGAGGCCTCCTCCCTGTGGACCAAGTCAAGTATACTTTTAATAAAAGGCAGCCAGGAGGCATCCTCACCAGCTGTTCCCAACTATTTCAACTGACACCTTTCAATTTACAGAAAGAGTGCATGTAATCTGAGATCCTGTTGCCAACTAATCCTTCATACTTTATGGAGGAACCTTATTTCTGCCACTTGTATGCGGAATGTCATCTTTTCAGACCCTGGTGTAAACTCATGACCACAGGTTCAGTACAACACCTGCCTCTACATCCATTTGTTGGTCCATCCCCCAACCCCCCTACCTTTACTTGTGAACAAGAATGCAATATTTTTAAATTGCTGCACATTAGCTGCTCATCCCACCTATCCTGTAGAAAGCATTATTTATTTTACCCAGAGAGCCATGACTTCTGATTTGAACATACTGATATTTATCCCAGTAACTTTACTCTCAGCAGTGAACTACGTTAATGCAATTGGGAGATTATTGCCACTTGAAGCAAGCAAAGTGCAGAGTTTGTGGTCCCAAACTGGGGACTCACCAAATTTTGTATGTATTGTTATATCTTGTCCGAGAAGATCACACAAAAAGAAGTAAGATGAGGTGCACACATTTTGGATTTCTCTGCCCACATTGAGCAAATTCACCTTTGCACTTAGGATGCAGACACAACTCACATTCCTCAAATACAAGGACTAAATGGTATGCAGCATGTACAGTCATGGGATCCAGGACTGTTGCAATACTTCCCTCAGCATATTCCAAAGTAAATGGCCATATGCCTTTGCTATGTCCAAAAAGTACATATAGCCTGCACTGGCAAACTCACATGACCTCTCCATTTCCTGTACAGTATCAGTGCAAGAGCAAAGTGAGATTCACAGATAACCAAGAAGAAGAACACATATGTGCTCTTGAATCAAAACATGACAACTGGATGAAGTTTCCTGTTCAGTAGCCTTGCATAGGCTTTCCAGAGTTTGCTGAGGTGTGCTCCCTCTGTAAATAGAACACATCCTACGTCCCCTTTTGAAAATGGAGATGTATATTCTACTTCAATGATGTACAAGTACTGTCTATACCTCTCCATCAACACCGAAAGGTAGGATAATTCCAAAATTGTTATTATTTTATATAAAAAATGCAGATACAATGTTAAGGTCTAAATTCAGAATTGATTTTTTTACAGAGGTGATTGGCGCAGTGATACTCTTACAATTCTACAAATTAAAAAAGGAATATATGTGTTTAGGAGACAATGTTGAATTATTAAATCCACTCATAATAATTTAATTATAAGCTCAGGAGCTTTGTTTCCTAATGTACAATGCACTTTCTGCAGTAGTAATAAGTAACACATTAAGCATGCTGATTATGCTTCAAAAAATTAGAGGACATAACCTTGTAGTACATAGAGTATGGTGGTTATACTGCAATATGCAGAAAAAGACAAATCAGTTAATTGCTTGTATGGCATGAGACCCAATTTTAACAAATGTTAAACCCCCACCTGCTTCAGCTGTTAAGATTGGGTTTCATGCTAGGCAGTTAATCTGCCAGTACTGACCAGAAAACGACAGTGGCAAAATGAAAAGCAGATTTCTTTTTGCCTATCTGTGCCAGTAATTTGTCCCTGACTTTTTTGTAATGTAACAGAATATACTACGCTGCTTTTTTTGATAGTGCCTGCTAAGTGCTCTATAGCCTTGAAAGCCAGCAAAACACTTGCTTGTTTTTTTTTGTAACTGGTAGCTATGGAGCAGATAAAGCTCCATGCACTACAAAGAATTATGATTAGATCTCCAATCATAACACATTATTATCTGTTTGCGACATGGATACTAACATTTACCTCTCGAGCTTCATTCTTGAGGTGATTTTCTTGGCGTCTATGTCTTGAACACATAATAAACCAGTTATGATTACTCAGAATCCTCTTTGTTACGGTGAGATTCATACAGAAGAACATGGCTATGATAAGAGTGCTATAGTGATGGCCATACATGAGAACTTCAGTGTTATTAGCAAGCCAGTCACTGACACATAGATGGGAGCCATTACAGAAAAGCATTGGAAGTGTACTGTCAGGGTACTGTGTATTGTCTGGGTACTGTTGAGTGGTTTCATCTGTCAAACTATTTAGAAATTTTATTTTATTTTACATTTGTTGACCGGGATTGTCGGACTGAGCTGAAGAGCCCTTTTTCAGTGGAGGTCCAGGGAGAAAAGCTCCAACATATTATACAATTTTCATTATAAATTAGCATTAAACAGTAATGTTACAGGATTATTACAAGGCATTAAGTAGCAATACAATGTTATACAGTGTCAATAATCAGGAGTATAGCATAACTATTTCAAGATGTATAAAAAGAAATATGTCATTAAGATGAGTATAGTTTTTGGGGTAAGTGGTTAAAAAACCCAGTTTTATCATGATGTAGTTTCATGAAGGTAGGACAATTACGATATAATGTTTCTCTGAGGCAATTTGCTTAATAGATTTTAGAAGACAGTAGAAAGAGTAGTTAATGAAGATTAGAGAGAGCTAGTGAGAAGAGTGAGTTAAGGGGAGAAAGTAGATTAAGGTATGAGAAGTAGGAGATGTTAAGGAGGGAGAGTGCAGTGGCAGGACCAGTGACTTTTAAAGTGCTCTTTGGTGCCTGTCTTAAATTGTTTAGGATGTGTAAGGGTCCTGATTTCTAGTGGGAGCCTATTCCAGGCAATAGTGGGGTGATAGCTGTACATGTTGCGTCCAAATTTAGACTTGTGTTTGTAGATTTGTAATAGGTCCTGGTTAGAGCTTCGGAGAGGTCTGGAGGGAGAATAATGTGAGATGAGAGGGGATAGTGCTGGGCAGTAGTTAGGCTGGTATAGGATAGAATGGATGATCTGGAGCTGAGAGAGAAGAAGCTGGTGGGGTAATTCAAGCCAGTTTAGGTGTTTTAGAGAGAGACAGTGATGGAATTTGTAGGTTTGTTGGGCAGCAAATCTAGCTACCTTGTTGTAGATAGATTCGAGTTTGGTCAGGAGTGCTGAGTTAAGATTTGTGAAAATTTGAGAATTGTACATTAGACTGGGTAGAAGGTAGATAAGAGAGAGGGTAATCTTGGCTTCAGAAGTAAGGAATTTCTTGGTACGGTAAAGGAGCCCTAGTTTTAAATGTGTCTTTTTGATACAGTTATTAACATGCAAGTCAAATTTAAGCTGATCGTCAATGGTTATGCCTAAGAGCTTAGTAGTGGATTCTACCTGAATGGGGGTGTTATTAAGGGACTGCATAGAGAAGGAGGGTTTAATATTTATGAACTTTTTAGGTAGGAAGAGTAACAGCTTTGCTTTTGTAGGGTTAAGGATGAGCTGATTGTTGGAGAGCCATGTTTGAACTAAGTTGAAAGATGCCTGAGTAGCTGAGAAGAGCTTAGAGGGAGAGATGGCTGTGGAAAATGACTGTAGAGTCATCTGCGTATTGCACTAAAGATGACTGAGGACAGGAGGTATAGAGCTGATTAGTAAAGATATTAAAAAAGTAAAGGCCCTGGGATAGACCCTTGAGGTACACCTATTTTGACAGGGAGAGGAGGGGAGAGTGCAGAGTACCATCTCACTGATTGAGATCTATCAGTGAGGTAGCTGGAGAACCATGCAACAGTATCAGAGGAGACATTGAGGTTATGCAGTTTTTGCAGCAGAAGAGAGTGTGAGACAGTCTCAAAAGCTTTTGAGAGGTGCAAGAATAGGCAAGAAATAAGTTTATGGTCATCCATGGCTATAGAGACAGTATTGAGGAAGGATAATAGAGCTGTAGTGGTGCTATGTTTGGGTCTGAAGCCATGTTGAGTGGGTGTTAGCAGATTTTCCTATATTAGATACTGCATAACTTGTTTATGAATACATTTTTCTAGTACTTTAGAGAGAGGGGAGAGGATAGCAATTGGTCTAAAGTTGGCGATAACAGAGGACTTACCTCCTTTGTGTATAGGTAAAGTGTAGCATTGTTTCCAGATGGAAGGGACTTTAGATTCAGAGGTAGAGCGATTAATTAGGATAGACACAGGGAAAGCAAGAGAGTCAGCTGCTAGTAGAAGAAAAGTGGAAGGAATATTGTCATCTGATGTTGAGCATGGTTTTAATTTAGATAGTAGAGTTTTGATGTAGCTAGTAGGTACAGGTTTGAGGGAGAAGGTATTTGAGGAGATAGTATTAGGAGTAGGTTCAGAAAAGTTGGCTATGTTAGTAGTAGACAAGTTTGGGTTAGGGTTCAGTAGCTTAGATATTGAATCAATAAAATAGGTATTGAAGATAGTGGCAGTTTCTTCAGATGTCGTGTCTGGGCATGGATTGGGGGAGATAAGATTACCAGGATGTAATATTTGGTTAATAGAGTTCCAAAATTTTTTAGGATTAGATTTTAGGGCTGTGGGAGGTTTGTTATAGAAGTCCTTTTTATCTTTGCCTATGTGTTTTTTGTCAGATTTCTGAGTTATTTATATTTTTGTAAGTCTGCAGACAGCTTAGTATATGACCATTTTTTCCATAGTTTGTCTCTAGTCATCATAAGGGTACGAGTGGCTTTTGAGAGATATGGTGGACTTAATTCGGACTTTGCGAAGAGGAAGAAGTCAGTCTAAGATGCTAAGGAAGGTGGAGTTGAAAGCTAGGACTGCTTCTTCTAGTAGGAGTTGGGTAAGGAATTTCCAGTTTACTTTAGAGAGGAGGGTATTAAATGTTTCTGGATGGAAGTTAGAGAGTTTACGACAAGTGATACATTTAAGAGGTTTTGAGAAGTGGGGAGTGAACTTAAGCAATTTTACAGGGTAGTGATCACTCAGGGTGTCTGGTAGGGTTTCAGGGTTATGATATTTGGAAGGATTAGATGCAAGTACCCAATCAATAAGAGTACTAGATGTGTGAAAGTTGTTTGTATGGGTAGGTTGGGAGATTAGTTGTGTAAAGCTATATAAATTAATATGAGTATAAAACTATTTAGAAATAGCTCCTTTGCTTCTTAAAAAGACTTTGTGCAAACATAAAAAAGGCTAAGGTAAGCAATTTTGACACTGCTGCAGTTCCTGCCTCTCTCTCCAGCTTACCAAAGATGAAAAGGAAATGTTGCTCACTCAATCCTGTTAAGCATTAGCTTTTCTACAATAGTTTGGCTTGAAAAAATCAATGAAAGACCACCATCTTTGACTTCAATAATCAATGGATTACAGGGGTTTCAGTGAAGAGGCAGCATGAAAAGTCAGAAAGCTCAGCTGAAAGTCATCAGAAAATATGGATGGCTTATGCCAGATCAAGAAGTGGATGGCAAATGTAAAAAATATATCCTTGATTATATCATTCTTTTGAACAGATATGTAATATAGTGGCATACATAAGAGAAAGAAAACACATTTTCTGTATAATGTACTATTGCCATGGACCAAGGAAAATTACTGAAAATATGGATCACAGCTTTTGTGCTTCAGAAGTGGAAATTGATCAGTTCATGAAACAAACCTGTGCAGTTTCCAAAGTCCTAGATGTTACCCATGATCATGATCTGGCATGAACACAGGGCCAGTAGAAGTCTGTGTAAAAAGATCTGATGCGAGCCTTATGTTCGTTATACTAATTTAAATATGAGTTGGGCAGCCTTTAGGAAGGTTAATGTGGCTGTATGCACTGCCTTACCTTCATCCACAGCCCTGGTGACTGACTCAAAGAAGTCAACCAGCTTGAGCAGGCATGATCGCCCTTTCACAAAGCCAAATTGCATGAGGTCTAAAGTTTGGAGATTTCATATACCTTTGTTAATCAGGTCCATGATAGCTTTACATATCAGACTCATCAGGGTAATGGAGCGATAATCCTGAGGGTCTGTAGTCGCTCCTCCTTTATGGAGAGGGATGACTGTAGCAGTGCACCATTCGGTAGAGACAAAGCCTGAGGTGAGGCTGTGACTGAACAGGGCACACAGATGGGGTGCTAGTTCGCTTTGTTACAGGCTAATAGATGATGATCTGTAAATGCAGCCTAGAAGGCCATCAGCCAGGCAATGAGTCAGGCTTCAGTTAAGTAAGCCAGTTCTCTGATCAGGAAATAATAGATTCAGATTAGATAGAGAGCTGGTGCTGGCTGTGTGCAGGATGGGTGCACCCTACATGTACACAAACAGTCTGCAGGGTAACCCAGTAGTGCTACAAATAAAAGTGTGCTTGAGTCTGAGTATGCTGGCCTCTTGGAAATTCCAGCAGCATATGGGTGATGTGGTAGGCATGCTCCAGGCAGCTGCTAGACACATTCTAGCAGAGTTCCTGGTGGTAATGTGCACCAATGTAGATACATTCATCCATTAAATTCAAAAACACACCATGGAGCCAAACAGTACATTCTGATTTTAGTTGTTTAATGCGCACAGAGGCGAAAGGCCAAGGTACCAGGATATTAAACAATTTATAGCAGAATGTACCATTTAGCTGCATGGTGTGTTTTTGAAATACTTCCATTGCCCAACAGCAACCATGGAGCACAGAACTGTCTTGGAACAGTTTTATGCCATTGCCAACTTCCCTATGGCCTAGTGCAACTGTCTGCACCCATGTCCTAGTGAAAATGCCAACAGTACCCGATGCCAAATGGTGCATCAGTAGAAAGGGGTGGCCATCACTCAAGTGTCAGGTAGGTGGTGTGCTGTGCAGATGGCCTAATTTCCAATATTATCGCAACATGTTCTGGCAGTGTACATGATGCAGCAATTTGAAAGGAAACTGCAATGGTGAAATACAGGAAGGCCTCCTACTCAAGTATAAGACCACTGCTATGATGTAATCTGAACCTAGTCCTATCAACATTATGCACGAGGACTAAATGTGTCCTTTTCTTTCTACAAACAAGCTACTGCAGTCATCTACAAACAAGTTACTGTGATCATTCAGGTTATAATGCCATAGAGACTCAGCAATGTCTACAGAGGAGGCATATAACAGAACACACGTCATGGCATGGAGAACCATGGAGTTTGTGTTTGGTATGCTAAAAGCAAGATTCAGATATTTTGGACACATCCACGGGTGCACTCCATTACACACCATTACACACAAGAAAAAACATCACAGATGGTCATCATTTGTGCCATGCTATACAACATGATAACATCAAAACATGGTGGCCTACCAACCATAGATGTGGGCGGCCTACTCCGAGACCTCCAGATGTCAGAAATGGAGCTATCAGAGCTGTCACAGGATGATCATTATGACACAGGGGTGAAAAGAAATAGGCATAGGTGACAGAGGCAGTGGCCATAAGTCCTTGCTCATGTAACATGGCAGCATCTGACCCATCTTTGAGTTATGACAAGCTACATGTACAGAAACATACAGATAAAGTGGTGATGTTCACACAGTGTTGCCCCATGACAGCAGCACAGACCATGATGAATGGAAACAGCCCATTAGTCATCCACATTGAACATCATTCATAACATATACACATGACATAGCCAGGACCACATCTGGATGTATACAGAGGAAATATCACCACAGGTAATACCTCTCAACTGTAAAGATTTTCGAAGAATGTCCAGATTTTTGCCTCATATTTTTGGTCCATTTTTCATAAAATTGTAGTTCTCTGGCAAATTATTGGCAAATCATTAAAGACTGAAGTTAGAAAATAATGACAGACATTTGAGCTTCAGACTTTATACTTTCCAGAAAATTCATGCTAATACAAAACCTGTTATTCTACCAACTAAGTTTATAAAAGCAATATTTAAAAATTGTCCCTATTTTTGAGCCTTTGTCCCACTTTTATTTATAGCTTTGTCCAGATTTCTTGCTCTAAGAAGTTGAGATATATGACAGGTATACGGTCTGCAAGGTACAGCACCAAATAGGACCACAGTGGCATATGTGTGGCATGCTTGATGTGCACACATTGGAAGGTGTGGTTGTCTAGGCAGGATATTATCATACAGCAAAGTAGCATGTGAGTTAGCTGTACAACAGCCAGAATCATAACAAATCTGGGCCCATGCAGTGTGTGGCAATATATCACCACAAACACAGCCTAATTTCAGAGGTTGTGCAACAAGACCGATGCATCACATGACTCATGTAGATGCAAGAATATGTTCAATTAGGAAGCGCATCAGTGAAAGGCGGTACCCATTAGGGAATGAAACATGCATTATTGTAGGATGCAGAAACATAAGTATATATGGGTGTGTGTGCAACCAGGTAGATACGGGAAGACACACATGGAAGTACATGTCAGCAAGATGATAACAAATGGAAACAAGCAGACATAAGTGCATGCAGTGCTGTGGGTGAGGCTTGTGCCATACCTAAGCAAAATGCCATATGTCACACTGGTATGCATATAGAGGCATATCAGTGCATGCAGGCATGACAAACAAGAAATAAATGTGTAGTGTGGCAAGCAAGGCTGGAAGAATAAGGTAAGATGCTGATTATCATGGAAAACATTTGTTATATCAGGTATCAAGAGATGCAAACATGGAAGCAATGAGCTTGTCATATACAGCATTGAAGTCATCTGTATCCAAACTAATATATAATAATAATAACCAATATGTACAGCATAACACAACTCCAAGGAACTTACTTAAGACTGCATCATCAGACATTTGAGAAACCATTACTGATGGATTAGTCTGTGGTCAGCACAATGGTCATCATTTTATAGGGTCAGAAGAATTCAACAGTGCACACATTCGATCAACTGCCAGTGTTTCTCTAATGCAGTTTTTGGAGCACTCATGCTGACACCACAATACTGGCTGCCCCTGCCACATAAGGACATACTCTCCCCATTGTGCTATACTGAGGAACTGAAAGTGGAGACACTAGCAGTGTGGGACATAGTGTGAGTAGACACAGTGATATGATGTGTCTGTCTGGATATGAATGCACAGTTCAGAGAAGATTGACCAACAGCAGATGTCCGTGCACATTGCAGCACAGACAATAATGTATGAAGGCCACGTGTGAGTCTTGTGATTGGGGGTCTGCCTCTCCTAAATGGAGGTAATCTACTCGGTACAGTTAGGGCATATAACACCCAGTTTATATTATATCACTGCTCTAGCATGCCATAACAAGGCTTTCAACAGAGTGTACAACAGAACATACACTGTTATGCTGTGCTTCCATGGTCTCTCCATGTTTGTGCTCTTGAACATCATGTAACACAAACAGTTGTTGTGCTACATGATTGGTGGTATGGGCAAATGCACACAGGTCAGAGCCATGATGTCACTGTGAACATTCATATGCCTTTAATTGCTAAGTGGACATCCTCTAACATGCATCCATGCCCATCAACTACACTCCCACATGAAGTCTGATGGACAATATCAGTCCATCACCAAGAAGTGTCACCATCATTACAAGACTCGAAATGGGACAGTGGGTCACAGTCATCATCATGTCTAACATCTGATGTTTACACATGATCAGAATGGCTAGCCACACTATCTGCCTTGTCAGAGGCTACACCATGACACACATGACTGGGCTGGACAATTAATCCAATACAGTGGCTCATGTGCCATTAGCCATACTGTCAGAGAAGGGCATATCACATCCCACCTCAGGATCAGTGGATGGGCTACTGGGAGAGGCGGGTAGTGATGTGCTGCAAATACAGACAGACCACAAGTGTCATATAAATTCTCAGAAGTCAACTGAGGCAATATATGACTGACATTATTGGACAACTATCTAACCACTATAGTGATATGGATTTTCCAGGTAGGTATGCCTGGGGTGATGCAAGGGCCCTAGAAAGTAGAGATATGCAATGTCAGTCACACATCAAGTAAATATTTCAGACAATATGAAAAGCAACAACTAAATCCTACCTGACATGTCCAACTCTGACTCCATTGCCAATGCTGAGGGTTGAATTGCTATTGTTATGTAAAAAGATAAATGTACAAAATTCAGTTGTAAGCACATACAAAGCTCCATGTAGCATTCAGTATGATATATCACACACAGCAATTAAGATATTCACATATCAGATAGACTATGATGTTGAACAGACTGGATGTATCCTGTGCAAGTGAATAAGCCCACACTAGTCATGAAGATCACAGATGCATTTAAAAATATTGAAATATAGAACTATATAGACTGTCTAACCAGATCTGCCCTCCCTGGTTGGGGAATGAGTAATTTTACATAAAGCAGAACCTGTAGTTTAAAATGTAACACAAACAAAAGGTGAGTATACTTCTCAGTTATAATAGAGGCAGAGGCACAGAACAGCTATGGATCATACTAACATAATATGGACACACTTATGTGACAAACTGTGATGAAATCCCAATGAGGTACCTGTGAAGGGAACAAGCCATAATTAATATCAAAGATTACAGATATGTTTGCACTATAGCATCAAGATGAAGAACCTTACCAGGTCTAGTTGTGCCTGATGGGGAATACACCATGCGGTGATAAGATGTAGCTGTAGTTTAAAATGTGCAAAGACATACCTGTAGTTTAAAATGGAACACAAATAACATGTGAGCATACTCATCAGTCATAACAGGAGGCATTGGCACAAAAAATTATGTATCACACTAGCAGAAAATGAAGACACTTAAATGACTAATGCTACTGAAGAACTCTAACCCCATCCTTTACGTAACTGACATATTAATATGCAACGAATATCCAAGAATATATTTATGAAATAAGCATTAGAGGTTTCACACAGAACACTATGAATATGGGAGAGTAATAATGAGAAGTGGATTTCACAAAAGCAGTGCAAGTATGTGATGCCATGGGAAAGATTACCTTTATGATGATAGCAGTTCGGTAGTCATACTTCACAGTGAGGTAAGCTAAGCACAATCATCCTTTATGTACCATTTGCAGCACATATAATTAATTGAGCCCAATTAGCACACAATGTCATGGATTCCCATCAATGAACATATGCATAAATTCTCGAATCTTGCTGTATTAGACAATAGCTCAGTGTAAGTATACAGTGCTGAGTGTAAATGCCCAACAGGTGTCATTAAATGAGAATATCTGTAACACATAGCTGATGCCCACCAATAGTCTGTTGCCACTCTATATGGGCCACTTTTAAAATGTGATAGCGATACATTTTCATATTATACGATTGCTGTTTGTGAACTGAAGTGTACCTCAGTGAGCATATTTGGAAGACATTTTTCTTCAGCTCTCAAAGCCATTAGTCAAGATGTCATCTGAGAGGGGTCTGCAGCATGTCCAGGTGCCCAGGTGGACTGATGAGGAGATTCTCCAGATACTAGCTGTCTACACTGGGTAAAAGAGTGGATGTGAGCATGACTGAGGAATTTTGCACAAAACAAGATAGCAAGGGAAGCATATTTTTTGCAGGTTAGTAGTCTTCTTGTTAAAAGGAGGGAAGAGCAAATATCATTGGGTCAGGATTAACAAGGTAGTATGGGATGATTTGGCAATTTGGTTATCATTTTTGGAGTGGTTTAATTATCTCTCTTTTTGGCAGACAGATTGAGTTAGTCAAGAGGAACTGCAATTGTTCACGGATGCAACTATGGGTATTGGAATAGGTGCATTTTTTGGAGGAGAATGGTTTGCAGCTCATTGACAAGTGGATTGGAAGGATGAGTGGTATGTTGCCTTTTTGGAGTTAATGCCAGTCTGGGTTGCATAACTATTTTGAGGGGAAAGAGGTTAATTTTTAATTTGTATAATATGTTGGTGGTACAAAGTCAAACCTACACCACAAACTGATGAAAAATCAAATATGTAAGACGAAAGCACTTCAAACATCCAGGAATCTTCAGCTATTCAGCTCTTTAATATAAATATAAACACAACACAGTACCACACTGTAGAAGTTAAGCGCTTTTTGTCTGGTACAATGGCCAGACTTCTTCAGACAAATAACAGCAGGCACAAGATCAGTTTAAATATATACACTAGACCACACGTACCTCCATCCCCTGATTATTCAATTATTCAATACAAAGACAATTAACCATACAAATAAGTCTTCTACTTATAAAACTGAATTAAAAGTCATTCCTTAAGAACACCTAGTTCATTGCTGGTATTTAAAACGACTACTGCATCTGCTACCATAGTGTGGCAACAAACAATATGCCTAAAAAAATCTCAGAAATAAAAAACATAACTAACATAGAGTGTGTTTTTAAAAAAAAAAACAAAAATTAACCTAATTAGTATTTTTAACCAATGTTTAAAATTCAAAACTCACATTGTTCAATCCCACATCTGCTATAAAGGTTGCCACCATGTCTAAATTGTATACCTATGCATCATAGATCAACCTTAGTTTTAAGGCCAACATAAATCTTACAGGTAAAAATGACAATATAGAAGTAACAATAACCATATACCATTCCTAATTCCCATATGCGTCTCTCCTGGAATTCCTCATCAGCATTTGATGCAGCACCATGGACTTCTTCTGAATTGGAAATAGTTGCCATGAAGTGTACAGTAGTTGTACACCTCACAGTAACCTTTCTGAATCAATTCATAAGTTTTTTTTTTTTTTTTTGTAAGTTGGTCATGTATCGTTACTCTGCAGTAATAATCCAAAAAGAAGATGCCAAAGGTACCAATTAATGTACTAAATTATCCAAAGGCACCCAGGAATTAATTGGCAATTAGGTATGTAAATGGAAGCTATATAAGGGTTCTTGAGAGAAGCAGTCCACATCTGATGAAGTTTGAAATGAAAACGTATTATTCATTGACAGCATTAATGTTTTGTTTATTTTGGCTTAATAAACTTTTGAATTTGCTTTATTAGTGGCTGGCAATGTTTCCTGGGTGCCTTTGGATTATTTAATACTCTGCAGTAGTACAATATGTAGGATGAAATAGGAGCACATTGCAGTTTTCTTAACCTGGTTAGATACACGTTTTTGTCTCTGTATATCTGCTTATTAACTTTAGAACACATTAACAGGCATTTACTGTTGAAAACCACAAAAGAAAAAAAAAAAAAAGAACTGTGCCAGGCCTTGAGAACTGGGGAAGAAACCATGTTTTGCCTACAAGTTAGTCAAAATTTATTGAAAAACTCTCAACAGATTTAGCACTTTCATCCAATGTATTAGGCATCATCAGAACAATGTGTTGTATTAAAAAACATACTTTAAAACCTAGGTTCATCACATGACTGAGGATTGAAATTATCTAAAACAAAAATTTTAAGTAATAGTCCCCTAAAATACATTCTTAGTACCCAGACCAATAAATAAATACCCCAATAAACCCCCCCCCCGGATTTACTACACGAAAGCGGCCATTTAGGAAGAAGACGGCAGTGCGCCATGCATATTAATGAGGCGTGCTGCCTGAGCTCCTAAACTTACATGGAGCATGTAAGAGTGCAGGGGGCGTGTCTGAGAGCAGAGCTCTCAGAATATACACACCCCCACATTGAAGAACAGCAGAAAGGTGTAGGAAATGAGCGTGACCGCTCATAGGTGTCCGCATATCCGCTCCAACATTCCCCTTCATGTAGAACAGCAAGTAAATACAAATAAAATGGACATTTTTTTTTTATTAAAAATCTGATTAAAGCTAACCATAGGTGTGCATGTGTGCCCATCTCTTAGCTACGGGTAATGCAGCTTAAATGGCTGAAGAGGCTAACAAGGAAGATATATGCAAATAAACCAGCATAGCAATAGTGTAGTGGGCAAAGCGTTCACCTTACGAGATGGCATTCACAGTTCAAGTCCCACTACAGCACATTCCATTTTCCATGGCAAAGCACATTATGAGCAATAATGTTGCATAACCCGCTAAATAACATATATTTGTGAACTGGAGTACTGCATTAAATGCACACGTGAGGTGTCAGTGTCATAATGAATAAAGCACCAGTAAGCAAGTTTAAGCACCAATAAGCAGTAGTAAGCATATTTAAGCAGTAGTAAATGGGTTTAAGCCTGTTTGCGCAGGGGTAAGTAATGGGCACACAGGTTAAGCAATTTAGAAGCTAACTCTCTGTAAGCATCATCAACCGGAGGTTAACAGTGCTTACCCTCTTGCAAACCCGCACAAACCTGCTTACAACTGCTTAAAAGTGCCTTAATCACTCCGTATCGAATGGCCCTTGTTCTGCCCAGCAACAAAATAAACAGCCCCTGCAAGGCTCAAACCCAGGACCCAGCACAACATAGCCGAAGTGATTTACCACTAAGCCATGTCAGATATACATAACCCTGATGTTTTCACAAACATATCATCCAGCCCAGCCATTCAACAGTACAGGGAATGTATTCCAACATGTAGATGTAAGTGTGTGTGTGTGTATATATATTAATATCTACATAGATAAAACATATCTACAAAAGTATTTGATATCAGACAGCTTATAACATGCACAACTGAGTGGGTATATACATGGCAGTGTGCCAATGCAGGTCTTTTTATGTTGGACAGACATCCTTGAGTTTGAGACAGAGGATAACATTACATATTAGTGATATTAATTGCAAGAGGGTATGCAGAGCACTATACAAGCATATGCAAGTACATCCAAGGGCTCACGTTATATTTCTAGGAATTGATAAAGTGGTAGGTTCTGATTTGACAATAGCACATAAACATAAGATTCTTACTAAGAAAGAAAGACTATGGATAGTTAACTTGGGACCATTGTTTAAACCTGGTTTGAATGAACATTGGTAAAGAAAAATGTACTAATTACATATGTTTTCATTAAGACTGTGTACCTTAACTAGGATTATTTTAAGTTTAAAGATATTTATTAACCTCGGGTTGGGTGAACTCAAAGTGAACAAGTAATGTGTGTACATAGCATGACAAACAGCTTTTTAACTGTGTTTTCGTATAATTTTCACTGGGTGGCACGAGTGTACTGTTTCATTGTAATATTGCTTCAAGAACAAGTGTATAAATGACAAGCTTCCTCTTCTAGGAAGGAAAAGCACTGATGATGCCATCAGGCGAAACCTTGGTTTGTTGGGTGTAGCGGAACATGTCTGCCATTAAAAGAAAGCTATGGCATTTTCCTTAGTGTTGTGTATCTATTTTTAGTTATTTTAGCCTATTTGGCTTAACAATGGTGCTGGAGATTGGTGCAGTTTTGTATTTATTTTCTGTGCACCACAGTACATTGTGCATGGGTGGTTTTGAGGAGTAAATATAAATATATATACATACAAATTCATACATCTGTAGATATATATATGTCTACATCTGTATGTCTATATATATATATATATATATATATATATATATATATATATAGGTATATACGGACATACATCTGTAGATAACAATGGGAACATCACAAAAACATCCACATGCACCGTTAATGGGGCTGAAATGCCTCAATCAACATATGTCTTGTACGAATAGGTATACCCCCCACAGCCAAACACGTCTGCCCTGCAATACACTACCAGCTGTTGCAGGTCCCATAACCAGGTCCTGACATGACATGGGCACAAGATGTTAACAGTACTCCATCCCACCTGTATGATGTCGGGCTGGTATCAGTAACATATTATGCAGCACAGTCTGGCTCCCATAGGGAATGTACAAAGTGGAAGCTATCAACATCCCTAGGATACATATAGACAGACACATATATGCAGATACAGATATACACATATATATTTATATATATATATATATATATATATATATATATATGTATATGCACACACAGAGATATGTATAGTAAGATACATATGTAGAAGGTGGTGCACACAATATGGAACAGTCACTATGCCTACAGTTACCACCTTAACAACTGGACACTGTATGAGCCACCCATACAAATGACAATCTTTGCCTGCAACATATACCCACAGAGAGGTCAAAGGATATAACACCACACACAGGTTTGCATAAATGGGAAAGCTTTATTTGTGTACTTTTACAGTTGTATATGCCACGTCACATAGATGTTTAGACACTGAAAGCCATATAAACAGAGTAATGCAACTGTCAAACAGTTATACTAATATAGTAGTCTGGAAAGGTTTATAAATGTTGCTGTCCAGGCCGAGGCCTTCAAGTAGTACAATAGTAAAGACAGACTGGGCCACAGGATACCAAACAATCAACTGTAAGTAATGCAGATGTATATTTCAGCAGCCTCTATCTACACTCTGTAGACTATACATAGGGGGTAAAGACCTCAGATGACACAGTGGGATGTAACTGTTACATAACAAGGCATAACTGGCACCATCACAAGCACACTGACAAACAGAACAGTCTGTATGGCAGGAGGTGGTAGGCCTGCATTTACCCAAGGTGGATTGTATGGAAATGTACATCCAGATACCTTAAGTCAGTGTAGAGATGGTGTGTGTGAGAGGTCACATCTGCTTTTATCATGTGCGCCATTGCCTACTGACAGACATCCTAAGGACATCATAGGACAGTACCACTGCTAGCACGTAATGCTCCTGTGGACTACAGCAGAGATACTGGCCAATATATGTGGACAGTCTGACACACTTTGGACAGTCCAGAGGTATACACAGAACCCCTTAGTGCAAGACATGTGGGCCAGGCCTGACAATGTGGATGTTAACAGCCATGTAGATGGGTATAACACATAACTAGTGGTATATATTTGCCCCCATAGGTTATGCTTTCACACATTCCTGTCTGTTCTGACAGATGATAACCACTGATACAGAGGTTCCATGGCCACAAACTAGCCAGTAGATATTGACATACATTTGTACAGCATCCCACTGCTCTGTCTGACATACATGACTGTTATGGTGGCCTGGCAGAAGTACATCTGGCAAGTATCTGGACATGACATCTCACTGGGTAAGTACACTAAGCTGCTAGGCATGTAATAATGCACTGTGCAGGCTACAGGCAGACTGGCTCAACACTGGCCTACATTTCCTATGGAGGAATGCACATGTACCAGCATGTATAGCAGGCTCTACAGGCATGTCACAGCACAGAGTGTGATACACCTGTATGAAAGTGCATAACCACAACCAATGTGAACACAGCCACAGCCACATATAGTAAGCTAGCGTAATATTACAGTATATGGACTATCTGTTCAACACCATCCTCATATGTGCCACTCACACACTAATCCTACATATACTGGGTCGCTACACAGTGTGGTCCGAAGCCTGTCTGTGGTATGGGACATGTGTGTGTGTATGGCCCTACAAACATGTAAGCCGATAGGGTAACATACAGTGGAGCAGCATGTAACATCAGATAGAACAGAACCAAGAGCAATGACATCTACCACAGTCTGTACACAGGCCAAAGTACATATTAACAATGCACACAGTGTCAATAATCAACATGAGTACACAGACCTCAGTACTGTACACACAACCACAGAATGTCCAGGTTATGTCATAAAATGTAAGCCCTATTACACATAACATGTGTAGCAGTCTGATATCTCACTGGCTTGTTATCAGATATGATGGCACTAATTATGGTGTACAGCACATATGCACCTCTTACTGCATGACATATATACAAAGGTTGACAGAGTTGTGGCTGGAGGCACATACACAGGGCCAATATTGACATGTTGCTGTGATATCCTCATACATTTACTGTTGTAACAGGGCTTGTTGCAACATATGTCCTATGAGGGATATGAAGTCAGTAACTCTCATGACTGTCACCATCTACAGACTGCAATCCTCACACTACCTTCTGCAGTTTAAAGACAGGTGCTCTGGGGGTAACACATGAAACAAAAGGTACCACACACTGCCCAATCTGCAGATAATCCTACAGATGGGGGGTTCCTCATAAACATAGCGCTGACATGGCAGCTATTAAAACATGTAGGACAGCCATATCCACATACACCCTGTTAACCCAACATTACTCCAAATGCAGTATAGCAGCACTTACAGTCTGTAGTCATGTCAGGCACATCCCCCTTCTGTGTGTTGCCCTGTTTCCACAGTGTATGTTGTTAGAGGTAGATCCCCAATCCATCTGAGATGCTGTTTGCCAAACAACGGATCGAGTTCTTGCTCACAGTGAATGTAAAGGCCCAACACCAACATGATATTCCTAGATATCGGAGTGTGTTTCCATGCAATTGGCTATGGGAATGTTACCACAGCTGTTCCACATGCAATCAGCTACAGGAGGGCTGAAATTTGTGCAGAGGCCATCAGCTGATCATGAGCAACACTTAAAATACACATGCTGCTGCCTAAGCAAAGCAGGTGCAAGTCTCCACATCCACCAGAGAGGGAGTGAGAGAGGCAGACAGAGGCAAAGAAAAGTCAGGAAGGGGTGGGAGAGTAAAACATAAGCATGTTTGTGTCACACACCTACCAGTACAGGGTATTAAACCCCTGACGATAATGTAGTGCTATCACATGTCTATGCAGTTATTGGATGCGCCACATAGGTTACATGTTGAGGAGCCCTCAAAACATATATGTGATGGTGAGTGACATCTGCAACAGGGATATGGTAGTTATACAGTAGGTGTAGTACACGTGCCTGTCCACATGAACAGGTGCCAGCATCAACACAGCCACACTCTCACAGGGATGCACACACATTGACACACTTGGCAGAGCCAGGAATGCAAATCATCAGTAGTGAGATTGTCACAACACATCACTGTGCAGATATCACATGCACCACAGGGGTCATAGGTTCATAGGTTCATAGGTAGGTACTAGGCTATCGGCCTAAGGGCCTATGTAAGCCTAGCCAGCAAGGTTCCATAGCTTATGCCACCCAAGAAAGTTATTTTCCTGTGCTACTGTCCAGCAGAGACACAGAAGTGATCCCCGGGGTGTATTTCCTATTCCCCATCCACTCATTAAGATTTTTCTTGAAGACTGCTAATGAAGAACTTTGCTTGACATAGATGGGTAGCTTGTTCCAGAGTACAGGAAGTCTCTGGGACAAGAATATATCCCTCCAGTGTGTCCTGTTTATTGTGGTGACAAGTTTTAGGTCCCTAGAGGGTGTAGCTCGAAGGGATTGGGATTTCTTTAGGTGTAGCATATCCAACAGCTTTGGGTTTGACATAGCTTTATATGTTAGGCAGAGATTACCTCAGAGTAGATGATATGCTATGGAGTAAAGCTGGAGTTTTTTGAGGTGGTCAGTGTAGGGCATTTGTTTGAGGCCAGTAATTCTCTTTGTGAGGTACTTCTGTGGCTTTTCCAGCTGCTGCAGATGTCTTGTGTGGTACATTCCAAAAGGGGCGTTGTACTCTATAATGGGTCTTATGAGTGATGAGTAGAGGGGAACAATGACCTCTTTTTTTCTGGATGAGAACCCTTTTATACTGAGGTGTGCCACGTAGAAGGACTTCCTGACTACTGTGGCGATGTGACTAGCAAAGGAGAGACTACTGTCCACCATACAGAGTTTATATGGGCAAAGGGTATGTGGAGGTGTGTGACATCAGACAGTATGCTTCAGTATGCCAATGGGGGTTGTAGTGAGTGTGAATGTGGTCATATGCATCATACAACACACACACAGACACAGGGTGCTAGTACTGACATGCGTGGATGCATTGCTTCATGGGTGTGTAGTGGTTGACTGTGCCAGACGGCTATACAAGGCTAGGTGATGGGTATACCTTGGCATCAGGTCACATGACATTGGTCTGCATTGTGGCTCAGGGGTGTAGTGTCTGGATTTGACCATACAGGTGGGTATTGTATTCACCATCCAGTCATCTGGGTGACTATTGCGTGTGGCCAATGCTGTGCATTGCTTGCCATGTATGTGTTCCTTAGTCCATGACATGGATGGTGTCTGGGATGTGCACACCTCCCACATGCATGTACAGTGACACATGAAACTGTACCTGGGGTGTCTGGCCCATGCTGTGTACACATACACAGATTGTTATCAGCAGATGTGCCAGTCCTGGCCTCATGTGGCGGGAACTGTTAATGGACAGCAGGTTGACCCAGCACCTACTTTAATAGTATGATACTGGTATTCCCTGGTGTCAGTGGCATCTGTCCATACAGGGTATGTTTTCAGGCATGGTATGACCTTTGTGGGTCACATTTGAAGGCACCACAGGTGTTTCTGATGTCTAGTGGGGAACATGGGGATGGTGCACTGTCGGCATGTATGTGCCTATTGGACTGATGGTTGGGGTACCATGCCCACTGTAGCCCACTGCAATCACACCATGGTTACTATCAGTGGGCAATATGCAGGGTACTACCAACATAGTGGCTGTTGCCTAGGCAAGTGTGTGTGTGTATGAGACATGGGTTGAGAGTGGTATCTGGGTAATACTAGGGTCGCTCATTTTGTTTGCCTGGCCTTGATGTCAAATGTAGGGGTATGGATATGCACGCCAGCCTCTTGGCTATTTCAAATCTGTTATCCTTGTATGGTAGACATTGTGATATATACTAGGGCCACCATATAAGAAATGTGCAAAACCCACTCCCCATTGAGTCCAGTTGTTACACACTCACAACCACTTCCACACAGGATGCAAATTGCAAACACACACACACACACACACACACACACACACACACACACACACACACACACACACACACACACACACACACACACACACACACACACACACACACACACACACACACACACACACCTGTCATGTTTGGGATTAGAACTCCTACCTAACTAGTTTATTACACTACAGCAGTATGCAGTTATAGGATGCACCATGGAGATTACTGGGCTACAGCTTTCCCAAAGGTGTATTTCAAGGTGGATAACATCAGCAGCCTTGCCAAAGTAGGGCATCTGAATTGTAGGGAGTATGACTAGCCTAAAAAGCATTGCTCTCTACACAGACAGAGGCAGACACACACAAACACACACACACACACACACACGCACACACACACACACACATGCACACACATGCACACACGCACACACACACACACACACACACACACACGCACACACACACAGTTGCCACATCTGAGATTAGAGCTCCTACTTATTTTATCACACTACAGCAGTACGTAGTTATAGGACATGCCACAGAGATTACTGGGCTACAACTTTCCCAAAGGTGTATTTCACAGTGGATGACCTCAGCAGGCTTGTCATAGTAGGGCTATGGGGAGGGCAGTATGTGTGCATGGGCCATAACCCATTCATCCAGAGGTTGACAAACCACATGCAGGCACACGCACGGTCATATTCCACAGGTACGTGTATACGACTACTTCCTTGTACAGTCATGTTGCACAGCTAGCACTTGCACCACATAGTCTGTAATGCTGACAGATACTGGTGGCTAGTATCTCCAGTGAGTGACATCTGAACCTCATGTGGTTGTATCCATTTGGCTGTGTGCTGGGTGGGACAGGCCTGGATGGCACCTTGTCACAGTCACGCTCTTCCACACATCTATATACGTCTACTTTTGGCTTATTATAGTGTGTTGCCCTTGGATATATGTCTGTATTCCTATCCATTATGTGTGCAAAGCATGACTGGTGCATACTGAGGAGTGTCTGCACTAACATCTGCATCTGCCAGATATGTCTGGTCCACTGTTGCTTGCAGACATGGGGGTCCACTGTTGTTTGCAGACATGGGCTTCATGTTTAAGTGTGTGAGCATGCCCAGTATGCCCTTCTGTATTGCATGTGTGGATCGATTCCAGGTAGTTTGTACTCCAGTGCAGACCTTTGGGTTGTACACCTAGAGATAGCAAACTGCTTCTGCAGGATATCTGTCGATCATTTGACAATATGGGGACAAAGTGTGCAGGTGATAGTGTGTACTGTAGGTGAATTTGTCTGTGCTGCTTCAGCTACATGGTACTGCTGTTAGCAGAGATATTCAGACATGTGTACTGTTATACACTGTGATGTTTTCTGTCCTCATGTACTGTCAGGTGGACATTCCTGCTCACAGTGATGTCTTGGGGGACAAGAGTGACTGCAGCTGTGTGCGGTATTGTGGGCAGACGCCTACATATTCATGGTAGGTTATGCCATCCTGGAGGGGGAGCTGCAGACACTTGCTGCAGGGTCTGTGTATCCGGTTCAGCACCTTGGTACAGTGCTGGCAGGGGATCCCATACTTGTACATCCATCAACATGACAGCATGGCCTTATACGGCTATGGCAATACATCACAGCTGTACAAATTTGCACAGGTTACCCAGAGACAGGTGCCATTAGTCAGGACATTACCCCTATTGTGGTGTATGGGCAGGTATGTAGCCACCCTTTTTGTGTTTACAGCCAAGGATAGTGTGGGCCCACAGCTGTGTTTTGGACCTTGCACACTCCATGCTGCCCAAGCCCCCCCCCGTTATTCTCTCCTCTTCTTTACATTATGCATACATTCTCTGATACTTTCCCTATGGCTATCACCCCATCATGGGTGTGTGTTGGTGTTGGTCCACAGTTCATGCAGTGAGACATGGTGGACATGTTACTGTGGTTTGTCCACATGGCCTTGCATATGGCAATGCATGTTATGTCATGGACACCATGTGTGAGACACAGGCCCTTGGTAGAGGCCTGTGGGCCATTAGTTATTGATGCACGCCAGATGTGGCAGGCTGTTGCATTCTGTCAGTCCTACAGTCTCAGACCGCCATACAGTATATTCCACTGGGGTGACAGGGTAGGTGTGCTAGTTGTTCATGCCAATACCTTCTATCAGTCTTGATCAGATGGTGTGGATGCTGGCAGGGTGCTAGCCACAGCTGGTGACACACCTGCATGGGACACCTACACTGCATTCTGCATTCTTTCACTATTGCCATGTACAGGTGGGGTCATATTGTACCCATTCCCCACAGCAGGGCTACAACCAGAGAAGTACCTGTGGGAGGTGTTTGAATGAGCTGGGTGCATGTGTGCTATGGACACTGCTTGCATCTGACTCACAGATATGCATTGGCCATTCCAGTTATGCTTGCATGTGCAGGTACATCAGCTGTTTCCCAATACATCAATCCTACCGCCTTTGTGATCTGCGAGTGTTTGGGCAGGCAAAACAGGTATCCCCCTACTACAGGACCAGATAATGTGATGCATACCTGTATGCACTATTCCAAGGGTGTGTCCATTTCACACTGACATGATATATACTGTATGTCTGGGGTACTTTCCCCTTTGTACTGCTTGTATATCTAGCCCAACAGCCATGCCATGTCAGTCTTTCAGATGGTGAACATATTACCACCATACATTTGCAATTGCTTACTGCTAGCTTGTGTTATACTGATGGGTATTGTGTTTGGCATTGCAGTTGTGAGGACTTGTCCCTGTCATCAGCGGTAGTGGTCAATGGCCACCAGGTCTTACCTCAACATGCATACATACCAACCACTCTCACACAATATGAAACACACACCAACCTAACACACACTTACCTGCATATTGTGCAAATGCTACAACCTATCCTGATACCTTGGCCACCTCTGTGCATCTGTGCTCCACTGGTATTATACCTACACATACATGTTCCTACATTTCTACATAGGGTTGTGGGGGGGGCACACATGACTGTTACGACGTGTGTACATCGGATTGGGGGGAACCCCAGACCGTTACTACATAAATACGTATGGATGGGGGAGCACACCTGACTGTTTCTACATTCCTACACTGGATTTGGGGGGCACACCTGACTATTTCTACATTTCTACACAGGATTGGGGGGCACACCTGACTGTTTCTACATTTCTACACAGGATTGGGGTGGCACACCTGACTGTTTCTATGTTTCGACACAGGATTGGGGGGCACACCTGGCTATTTCTACATTTCTTCACAGGATTGGGGGGGCACAACTGACTGTTTCTACATTTCTACACAGGATGGGGGGCACACCTGACTGTTACTACATTTCTACACAGGATTTGGGGGCACATGTGACTGTTATTGCATTTCTACATAGGATAGGGAGGCACATCTGACACTTGTACACATTTGCTATGACTGTACTGGTATGTCAGGTACTCCCATTTCATTCTGTATTATAACCTATCATGCTGACTAGAGGCATATCAGTGTACTACAGGTCTTAGCTTTGATTGACCTACATATTAGTTTCTGACTTACTACCATTCAGAACTAACATCCCACTGCCTGACCTGCTGTAGTCTGTCTGTGTAGGCCGGGGGGGTTACCTATAGGCATCATTCAGAGGCCATAGCGCAGCCTTTGTTTGTGTTTGTCTATACCTGTCCTGCTGGCTCTGACTGTCATTGGGTATGTGAACCCCCCTGACTGGCATGTGTGAGTCACTTACCTTTTGGGTGTCCCAGTATTGAGGGTGGTGCTGCAGGGCTGCCTATGTCAGATGCACATAGTACACTCCCTACACATAGTTGAGCACAGGTAGTGTCATGTTTGGCATCCCTTTTACTGTATGTGACAGTCAGAGAGAGGTGTTATTCCCTGGGTCTCTACTGTGTCAGTGTATGTACTATGTGTTGCCTCTTTGCCAAGGCCAGGGCATACTGGGCATGCCTGCTACTGCCAACTGGTCCAGGCTCAGGTTGTTCCTCCTCCAAGTCACTGTGTGCCTGTGCAGGCCTTGGCAATGGTGGGGGGCTGTGTGGCCCTGCCCTGTGCTGTTCCTGGTGCAGCTGTTTCCACAGGATCATATTGTGTAGCATGGCCATATGATGACAATTTGGGTACATGTAGCTGGTGAGTACTGCAAGGCTCCACTGGATCTGTCCAGGCACTGGAACCATGACTTGAGCATCCCAAACACACTCTCTATTATAATTCTGGTCTGTGCGTGTGCCTCATTATGGAGTTCTTGTTCGGGTGTGTGTGCATTTCTGATGGGTGTCATTAGCCACGGCCCCAGTGCGTATCCAGCATTCCCCACTAGGTGACCGTCAGGGATGTCCCCACTGGCAAATCTCTAGTACAGCTGTGTCAGATGTCAGATGTTGGAATCGAGATAGCTTCCAGGGCAGCCAGCTCAGACATTCATTATTATGCCCTGGGCATCACACATGACCTGGCAGTTGATGGAGGGGAAGCCCTTGTGGTTGATGTAGACCCTACCTTGCTCACTGGGTGGTGCTTTGATGCATATGTGCGTGCAGTCTATAGCACCTACTACCCCAGGGTATTCTGCTATTTGGTGGAACAGTTGTATATTGCTGGCCAACGCCTCACGGGTGTTGGAGAAATATACGTGCTCACAGGCATGTGCTGACATGGCATCCAGGAACTAGTGGAGTACCCTGGATGCTGATGCCTGTGAGATCCTCATCATATCCCCAGTTGGCCTTTGGAAGGTACCTGTAGCTAGTATTCTTAGGTTTACACATACCTTTTTTTTTTTTTTTGGCTGGACCATTTTGCTTTATTCTAGTATTTTCTGTTCCTAGACTTAAGTAATTTGTTTAGGCAACATGCCACTTTCATCACATATTTTGTCTTCTAGGATTTTCTTTACCAGTTTTGAATTAGTCATGGTGTGCCTCTTCATTTAAGCATGGTTATCGTGTGTGGAAAATAAATAGTAATTCTTATGTTAATTTGTCAGGTATATTTTACATTAACACAATATAAATTAATTAGCCACTGAACTGTTTCTGGTTGGTAGTACATGGCATTTATTTGTTTTACTTGTCAAAGAGTTTGTTGCAGGATCCAAATTGAAGACAGACAGGAGGTATAAAATGTGGAATAATTTGAAATAACTATTGTTCAAATACCAAAGAATTCATGATGCTTGAAATTCCATCCTCTGCTTTCATTTCTTTGACCACAGTATTTCAAAATAAATTTTGCAGTTTTCATCCTCATCCTTAATATATCCCCTTAAATCAAAAAAATTATCAACTAAATTAGAGAATAGCTATTTCAATAAATACGGATCCTTATATTAACAACTTGCCAAGACTGTTTTCTTACAGCTTAGATAATACACATTTGAATATTTTAATGTCTTAACCAAAGTTTAGCTAACAGAGGACATGGCTTGCCACAGTACTCTCTAAAAGCATTCAAATGTTATGAAGAGCTTGTTGCTGGTTGATAAAACTGATACACCACTGTATAAAACTAGCATGACTGTATGAACAGTGATGCAGATATGTAAGCATTCATTAATTTTAAGCATCCACAAATCTATCCTAACTCATATTTTCTTTAAAGTATTTTGATTTCTAATGTCTTGAATGGCAGGCTCATCTAACTGAATAGCACATATTATGTTACATTAATATTAACAGATCAATGCCATCTTATCACTGCCTATCCTATAATTTCTGTCTCTTTGTTAACTTGTAGTGCAAAATATCCACTGTATTTCCATTCAACAGAAAGTCATACTTGTTTGAACATCATCAGATATTTCCTGGGAAACCTATGATAGTGTCTCGTCTTTAATAATGTAGGCTAAATTAAACTAATCTGTATACTTTGCTTACCATATCTGAGTTTAAACTAACAATATGATACCATAAAAATAAATATGATCTCTCTCTAATTTAAGTTTTGTTAACTAAATGCATTACAAAGTCCTTCATTATCATTTCCATACATAAATCACAGACTAAAATCTTACTGACATATACATCAAAACATTAGGTTTTATGTTAAATAAACTTTATAAAAAAGCAAAAATGTATTGTATAACATGGGCTTTAAACAGCACTTCTAATGAAAGTATGTCACTTATATTCAGTTTTCCATCTTTGTTTCTAAATGACGTCTTCTGAATATCAGTTTGTTTTTGCATGCAGTAATATTTACTCTTGTCCCCTGCCCACATCTAAGGGATGTCCTTTTCATCCTTCTCTCCTTTTCCAAAGTTCTTCCCTCCCTGTCTCCAAATCTAGACCTGAAGTTAAGTGCTCTCTCATCTTATTGCTGCCTATCCCATAATACTTCCTCAGCTTAATCCTTCTTTTCATTGCTCTGCTGTTTCCCTTCTATACCTGCAGTAATGTACTTAAACCATGGACATGTTGTTCTCTAATAGCATTTATTTTTCCTCAACTTTTTGAATTTCTTTATAGAAGAGTTAAAACTAAAACTTTTTATTACTATTTTTACTTAACTCCTGTCAAAAGTTTGAAATATTTCACTAAAAAATATACTAAACAGTTAATGACCATCACTGTGCAACCTGCAAAAAGTACTATCTAGACCAGATAATGGAAACTTTTAAGAGTCAGCTGCATTCATTTAAGATTTCTGGTTGAAAATATACCATACAGTATCCCAGATTTATTGTATAGTAAAAACTACAAGGAAGACCAAGCAAAGCTTGAGTCTTCACAATGTAATATCACTCATTAATACCTATATGGTATGTAATATCATAACCCTAGCAACTTAAGCAAACCCTTGCATTCCAGAGCATTTTCTGAAAATCAAATTAAAAACATAAACAAATGTAAATGCTTTGTGAACAATAAAAGCTATTAAAATTGTAAAAATAGCAATGTTGTCAGTAGGAGGTATTTTTTAAAGTGTTAATAGCCCATGCATTTATAGTCTTTCCATAAATATTATCACTAAGCAATAACCGACAACATCAGTGTGGTATACTGAAGATTTACCAACAGGTGGTGTGGCTTAATCATGAGGGTGAACCCCATATGATTAAATAAAGCCAACCATGGGTAAATCCTCACTATACCACTCCACAGAGTCGGTTATTGTTATTATACAATAACATTATTTAAGAAAAAAAATACTTACTTTTCTTAAATAATGTCTTTGTATAATGCCTCTGTCGTGCCCTTCTACCTTTTTCCAGTATCTTGGGGTTTTGTCTGTTCTACTGCACATGCATATTGGACTTGTGTTCCCATGTTTATGCAGTACATCAGTGCTGTCCAAAGGAAGCAATGGAAAATAGAAGATCTTCGTTGCTCCTTTTTTCTTTTCTTTTTTTTTTTCAATAAAAAAAAACATTTTGGACAGTTTAGGGGCAGGAGAGAGACAAATGGAGGAAGTACAAGGAAAATCAGGTATGTGTCTTTAGTTTTGAATAACGTACCTGATTTTCCTAGAATTTTCTCCATCCTGTCTCTCTGGTATGTCCAGAGTCCAGATTTCAGATTTTTTTTTATTTTTGTTTAAAAAAAAAAATTAAAAACTGCAGCATATACTGTGTCAATGGATAAAAGTCTGGGCGACAGGACCTTTTTCCATTGGTATATGCTAGGATTTACAATGGGTACACTGACAGGGCTGACCAATTAGCATACCTGTTTTGGAATATTAATGGCCAGTCATTGTATAATATATTATAATCCACATCAATTGAAAATAATATTTTTGATAAACTTCCACAAATTGTCATGTCTCAGAAACTTACAGCCTAGACATGCATTGTTGCAACACTTTTGTTAACCGGAGGCTTTTACATGACATTAAAACATTCTTATCTGAGTGCATGTTACTTGAGATGTTTATGAAAAAGTAAGCTTAATTCTTCAATCAGCAATATAAATAATGCTGAATATCTTTCAACATGTGAACTTACAGTGTTAATATCAATGACAATATTTCCAGTATAGTGTGATATCAATGGACATTGTCATTTACATTTTCTGTCTCCCACCATGGCTTTTCACACTATGCCCCTCAAAAGCATGTAGGTTTTTCAGTTGTGAAAAGGTGAACACAAATGAAGTCTGCATTGCATACAATTGTGTTACTTGGCTGTTCCTTTAAGGTTAAGGTTAGGTGATTTCAGAACGGTTAGTTAGGGGGTGGAGAGGTAAATGAGGTCATAAGATAGGTAGGGAAGGGGGAGGGATGATATATAAGGTTAAGTTAAAAGGAGGGTAGTTCTCTTTGGCACTACAGATTGTATTGCATGAAGTCTATACTGCAGTGTCCAGCAATCAGCTGCGGTCATTAGTTGATATCCCAGGTATTTTTTTCATGAAGTAGGTAAACCTTTTAGCACTTTGAATTAAGGATAAAGTGAGTAGTAATGGCAGTGGGCTGACATTGTAAGGGATTAGGTGGGAATGTAATAACAAGGATATTTAAAAGGGTAGGTTTAGTGGGAAAGTTTAATAAAGTGCCTAGGAAAGCAGCTCCTATATTCAAAGTGCTGGACTTTTCTTTCTAGGCATGTCAGCAGTCTGCAGCTGCTTTATATATAAGTCTATATATATATATATATATATATATATATATATATATATATATATATATATGGATTCTACTCAGCCAAGCTCCTCTTGGTGTCCTGCAGAGTACTGCAAGCCGCAGAGCAACAAAAGAATGACTTTTAACCTGATATAAGTATTTTTTCTCTGCATTTTCTCCTGCAACTGCTAGTCTTGCCGAAAAACAATTTCTAGCATTTCTGAGCTGCTTTCTGCATACTAAAACAGTTTTTTGCTGTTTTGTTTTAGCACTTGATTAAGTCGTTTACGTTGTTTTTCTGCTGTTTTACCTGCTGTAGGCTACACACTAAAGTGCGCTCGCCTGATATAAGCATTTAAAGTGTTTTTTGTTAAAACTCATTGTATCCCTGTCCAAAAAAAAAAAAAAAAACAAAACAAACAAAAAAAAAAAGATGTTCTTGTTTACCGCCTTTTCTAAGCTGGTCTAGTCCAGTTTTTAGGCTCTGCTGAATTCAGGACTGTGGCATAAGTTCCTGTGTTGCCCATATCCTTACTTGGATAGGAGGAAGATTCTCGGTTCACCAGTGAGAGTGGGGAGCTTTGAGCAGCCTATCTGTCCCTGGAGGAGTGGTCACAGCCCAGCAACTTGTAGGTTATTGGCTGTTTTGGGCTAATGTCTAGCTCTTTCATCTCCCTGTCTTAAAACCCACATTTCCGTGGTTTTGCGCTTGTATTCTACTCAGCCAAGCTCCTCGTGGTGTCCTGCAGAGTACTGCAAGCAGCAGAGCAACAAAAGAGTGACTTTTCACCTGATATAAGTATTTTTCTCTCTGCATTTTTTCCTGCGACTGTTAGTCTTGCCAAAAAGTGATTTCTGGCATTTCTGAGCTGTTTGCTGCATACTAAAACTGCCTTTTTTTTTTGCTGTTTTTGCTGATAGTACTTGATTAAGTCATTTAAGTCATTTTTTGTGCTGTTTTAACTGTTGTAGGCTACATAGTAAAGTGCATTAGCCTGATATAAGCATTTAAAGTGTTTTTGTTAAAATTCATTGTATGCCTGTCTAAAAAATATATATATATTCTTGTTTCCCGCCTTTTCTAAGCTGGTCTAGTCCAGTTTTCAGGCTCTGCTGAATTCAGGACTGTGGTATAAGTTCCTGTGTTGCCCATATCCTTACCTGGATAGGAGGAAGTTTCTCTGTTCACCAGTGAGAGTGGGGAGCTTTGAACAGCCTATCTGTCCCTGGAGGAGTGGTCACAGCCCAGCAACGTGTAGGTTATTGGCAGTTATGGGCTAATTCCTAGCTCTTTCATCTCCCTGCCTTAAAACCCACATTTGCACGGTTTTGTGCTTGTATTCTACTCAGCCACGCTCCTCGTGGTGTCCTGCAGAGTACTGCAACCATCATTGCGACAAAAGAGTGACTTTTCACCTTATATAAGTATTTTTTTCTCTGCATTTTCTCCTGTGATTGCTAGTCTCGCTGAAAAGTATTTTCTTATATTTCTGAGCTGTTTGCTGCATACTAAAACTGTTTTTTTTTTTGCAGTTTTTGCTGTTAGTACTTGATTAAGTTGTTTAAGTCATTTTTTGTGCTGTTTTAACTGTTTTAGGCTACACACTAAAGTGCGCTAGCCTGATATAAGCATTTAATGTGTTTTTTGTTAAAATTCATTGTATCCCTGTCTAAAAAAAAAATAAATAAAAAAATAAAAATATTCTTGTTTCCTGCATTTTCTAAGCCTTTCTAGTCCAGTTTTCAGGCTCTGCTGAATTCAGGACTGTGGTACAAGTTCCTGTGTTGCCCATATCCTTACTTGGATAGGAGGAAGTTTCTCTTTTCACCAGTGAGAGTGCGGAACTTTGGGCAGCCTATCTGTCTTTGGAGGAGTGGTCACCACCCAGCAACATGTAGTTTATTTGCCGTTTTGGGCTAATTCCTAGCTCTTTCATCTACCTGCCTTAAAACCCACATTTGCACAGTTTTGTGCTTGTATTCTACTCAGCCTAGCTCCTCGTGGTGTCCTGCAGAGTACTGCAAGCAGCAGAACTTCACAAGTGTGACTTTTCACCTGATGCAAGTATTTTTCTCTGTATTTTCTCATTCAACTGCTAGTCTCACCGAAAAGCAATTTCTAACATTTCTGAGCTGTTTGCTGCATACTAAAACTGTTTTTTTGCTGTTTTTGCTGTTAGCACTTGATTAAGTCATTTAAGTCATTTTGTGCTGTTTTAACCTTTGTAGGCTACACACTAAAGTGCGCTAGCCTGATATAAGCATTTATAGTGTTTTTTGTTAAAATTCATTGTATCCCTGTCTAAAAAAAAAAAAAAAAAAAAAAAATTCTTGTTTCCAGCCTTTTGTAAGCTAGTCTAGTCCAGTTTTCATGCTCTGCTGAATTCAGGACTGTGGAATAAGTTCCTGTGTTGCCCATATCCTTACTTGGATAGAAAGAAGCTTCTCTGTTCACCAGTTAGCGTTGTGAGCTTTGAGCAGCCTATCTGTCCCTGGAGGACTGGTCACAGTCCAGCAACTTGTAGTTTATTGGCCGTTTTGGGCTAATTCCTAGCTCTTTCATCTCCTTGCCTTAACACCCACATTTGTGCAGTTTTCCACTTGTATTCTACTCAGCCAAGTTCATTGTTGTGTCCTGCAGAGTACTGCAAGCAGCAGTGCGACAAAAGAGTGACTTTTTACCTAAGTATTTTTTCTCTGCATTTTCTCCTGCGACTTCTAGTCTCACCGAAAAGCTATTTTCAGCATTTCTGAGCTGCTTGCTGCATTCTAAAATGTTTTTTTTTTTTTGCTGTTTTTGCTGTTATTACTTGATTTCAGCTCATTCACCACTTATCCTATCCACAGGGGAATTTGGTAAATGATTACATAAATGGTAAGTGGGGAGGGTCACAGGACTCTTCAGCTGGACCTTCCGCAGGCCAGACAGCCCCAAGGGATTTTTGCCAGGGAAATTATTAGCCCAGCAATGGCCCCTTGGCAGATTGTAAGGCGGCCCAGAAGAATTGTGATGAACTGTGAAAAAAGATGTTATGAAATGGGTATGATATATAAAAAGGGCCAGATATCGACAGTGCTGTCTGATGTCCTGTAGGTTTAGGGGAATGCTATGCAAGAAATAAATGGCCTCCCTGATAGTCCTGCCTTGCGCACATCTCATAATAATTGGCTTCTATTAATGAAAAAGTAATTGACAATGATTGGCAATAAACACATGGCGTGGTGCTGCTGTAGTGTTGACGCCGCACAGCAAGAAGCTGTCCAGTTCGATTCTCAGCTAAAGCGTCTTCTGTGTGGAGGCATGCGTAAATGGGCATGCCTTCGTTGAAGGTTGTGCATCAGGGCTGGTAACTCGGCACGTAAAAATCCACTACCAGACATTAGCAGACCGGAGTTCTGCTGTGGCGACCTCTAACCGGGATAAGCCGAAAGACAGAACAAATTGATTAAATCGTTTAAGTCATTTTTTCTGCTGTTTTAACTGTTGTAGGCTATACACTAAAGTGTGCTAGCCTGATATAAGCATTTAAAGTGTTTTTTGTTAAAATTCATTATATCATTGTCTAAAAAATATATACATATATATATATATATATATATATATATATATATATATATATATATATATATTCTTGTTTCCCACCTTCTCTAAGCTAGTCTAGTCCACTTTTCAGGCTCTGCTGAATTCAGGACTGTGGTATAAGTTCCTGTGTTTCCCATATCCTTACTTGGATAGGAGGAAGTTTCTCTGTTCACCAGTGAGAGTGGAGAACTTTGAGCAGCCTATCTGTCCCTGGAGGAGTGGTCACAGCCCAGCAACTTGTACTTTATTGGCCGGTTTGGGCTAATTCCTAGCTGTTTCATCTCCCTGCCTTAAATCCCGCATTTGTGTTGTTTTGCGCTTGTATTCTACTCAGCCAAGTTCCTCGTGGTGTCCTGCAGAGTACTGCAAGCAGCAGAGTGACAAAAGAGTGACTTTTCCCTTGACATTATTATTTTTCTTCTGCATTTTCCCCTGCAACTGCTAGTCTCGCCGAAACGCGATTTCTAGCATTTCTGAGCTGTTTGCTGCATACTAAAACTGTTTTATTGCTGTTTTTGCTTTAAGCACTTGATTAAGTCATTTAAGTATTTTTTGTGCTCTTTTAACTGTTGTAGTCTACACACTAAAGTGTGCTAGCCTGATATAAGCATTTAAAGTGTTTTTTGTTAAAATTCATTGTATCCCTGTCAATAAAAAAAAAAACAAAAAAAAAAAATTATTGTTTCCCGCGCCTTTTCGAAGCTAGTCTAGTCCAGTTTTCTGGCTCTGCTGATTTCAGGACTGTGGTATAAGTTCCTGTGTTGCCCATATCCTTACTTGGATAGGAGGAAGTTTCTCTGTTCACCAATGAGAGTGGTGAGCTTTGAGCAGCCTATCTGTCCCTGGAGGAGTGGGCAAAGCCCAGCAACTTGTAGTTTTTTGGCCGTTTTGGGCTAATTTCTAGCTCTTTCTTCTCCCTGTCTTAAAACCCACATTTCTGTGGTTTTGTGCTTGTGTTCTACTCAGCCAAGCTCCTCGTGGTGTCCTGCAGAGTACTGCAAGCAGCAGAGAGACAAAAGAGTGACTTTTCACCTGATATAAGTATTTTTCTCTCTGCATTTTTTTCCTGCGACTGCTAGTCTCGCCGAAAAGTGATTTCTGGCATTTCTGAGCTGTTTGCTGCATACTAAAACTGTTTTTTTTACTGTTTTTACTGATAGTACTCGATTAAGTCATTTAAGTCATTTTTGTGCTGTTTTAACTGTTGTAGGCTACATAGTAAAGTGCGCTAGCCTGATATAAGCATTTAAAGTGTTTTTGTTAAAATTCATTGTATCCCTGTCTAAAAAAAAATATATATATATTCTTGTTTCCCGCCTTCTCTAAGCTAGTCTAGTCCAGTTTTCAGGCTCTGCTGAATTCAGGACTGTGGTATAAGTTCCTGTGTTTCCCATATCCTTACTTGGATAAGAGGAAGTTTCTCTGTTCACCAGTGAGAGTGGGGAACTTTGAGCAGCCTATCTGTCCCTGAAGGAGTGGTGACAGCCCAGCAACTTGTACTTTATTGGCCGTTTTGGTCTAATTCCTAGCTCTTTCATCTCCCTGCCTTAAATCCCGCATTTGTGCGGTTTTGCGCTTGTATTCTACTCAGCCAAGTTCCTCGTGGTGTCTTGCAGAGTACTGCAAGCAGCAGAGTGACAAAAGAGTGACTTTTCACTTGATATTAGTATTTTTCCTCTACATTTTCCCCTGTGACTGCTAGTCTAGCCGAAAAGCGATTTCTAGCATTTCTGAGCTGTTTGCTGCATACTAAAACTGTTTTTTTTTGCTGTTTTTGCTGTTAGCACTTTATTAAGTTGTTTAAGTCATTTTGTGTTGTTTTAAATGTTGTAGGCTACACACTAAAGTGTGCTAGCCTGATATAAGTATTTATAGTGTTTTTTGTCAAAATTCATTGTATCCCTGTCTAAAAAAAAAAAAAAATAAAAATATTCTTGTTTCCCACATTTTCTAAGCTAGTCTAGTCCAGTTTTTAGGCTCTGCTGAATTCAGGACTGTGGTAGAAGTTCCTGTGTTTCCCATATCCTTACTTGGATAGGAGGAAGTTTCTCTGTTCACCAGTGAGAGTGGGGAACTTTGAGCAGCCTATCTGTCCCTGGAGGAGTGGTCACAGCCCAGCAATTTGTAGTTTATTGGCCGTTTTGGGCTAATTCCTAGCTCTATCATCTCCCTGCCTTAAAACCCGCATTTGCACAGTTTTGCGCTTGTATTCTACTCAGCCAAGTTCCTCGTGGTGTCCTGCAGTGTACTGTAAGCAGCAGTGCGACAAAAGAGTGACTTTTCACCCACGTTTTTTTTATTTCTGCATTTTCTCCTTGTACTACTAGTCTCACCAATAAGCTATTTCTAGCATTTCTGAGCTGCTTGCTGCATACTAAAACTTTTTTTTGCTGTTTTTGCTGTTAGAACTTGGTTAAGTCGTTTAAGTCGTTTTTGTGCTGTTTTAATTATTGTAGACTACACACTAAAGTGCGTTAGCCTGATTTAAGCATTTAAAGTGTTTATTGTTAAAATTCATTGTATCCACGTCTGGGATATATATATATATATATATATATATATATATATATATATATATATATATATACTTGTTTCCCGCCTTTTCTAAGCTAGTCTAGTCCAGTTTTAAGGCTCTGCAGAATTCAGGACTGTGGTATAACTTCCTGTGTTGCCCATATCCTTACTTGGATAGGAAGAAGTTTCTCTGTTCATTAGTGAGAGTGGGGAGATTTAAGCAGCCTATCTGTCAATGGAGGAGTGGTCACAACCAAGCAACTTGTAGTTTATTGGCTATTTTGGGCTAATTCCTAGCTCTTTCATCTCCCTGCCTTAAATCCCGCATTTGCACAGTTTTGCGCTTGTATTCTACTCAGCCAAGCTCCTTGTGGTGTCCTGCAGAGTACTGCAAGCAGCAGACCGACAAAAGAGTGACTTTTCACCTGATATAAGTATTTTTTTCTCTGCATTTTCTCCTGCGACTACTTGTCTCACCGAAAAGCGATTTCTAGCATTTCTGAGCTGTTTGCTGCATACTAAAACAGTTTTTTTTGCTGTTAGCACTTGATTAAGTTGTTTAAGTCATTTTTGTGCTGTTTTAACCTTTGTAGGCTACACACTAAAGTGCAATAGCCTGATATAAGCATTTAAAGTGTTTTTGTTAAAATTCATTGTATCCCTGTCTAAAAAAAAAATATTCTTGTTTCCCGCCTTTTCTAAGCTAGTCTAGTCTAGTTTTAAGGCTCTGCTGAATTCAGGACTGTGATATTAGTTCCTGTGTTGCCCATATCCTTACTTGGATGGGAGGAAGCTTCTCTGTTCACCAGTGAGAGTTGGGAGCTTTGAGCAGCCTATCTGTCCCTGGAGAATGGGTCACAGTCCAGCAACTTGTAGTTTATTGGCTGTTTTGGGATAATTCCTAGCTCTTTCATCTCCCTGCCTTAAAACCTGCATTTGGGCAGTTTTCCGCTTGTATTTTACTCAGCCAAGTTCCTCGTGGTGTCCTGCAGAGTACTGCAAGCAGCAGTGCAACAAAAGAATCACTTTTCACCTAAGTATTTTTTCTCTGCATTTTCTACTGCGACTGTGAGTCTCACCAAAAAGCTATTTCTAGCATTTCTGAGCTGCTTTCTGCATACTAAAACTGTTTTTCTGCTGTTTTTACTGTTAGCACTTAAGTTAAGTCATTTTTGTGCTGTTTTAACTATTATAGGCTACACACTAAAGTGTGCTAGCCTGCTTTAGGCATTTAAAGTGTTTTTGTTAAAATTTATTGTATCCCTGTCTAAAAAAAAAAAAAAAAAAAAAAAAAAAAAAAAAAAAAAATCTTGTTTCCCACCTTTTCTAAGCTATTCTAGTCCAGTTTTCAGGCTCTGCTGAATTCAGGACTGTGGTATAAGTTCCTGCATTGCCCATATCCTAGGATAGGATAGGAGGAAGCTTCTCTGTTCACCAGTGAGAGTTAGGAGCTTTGAGCAGCCTATCTGTCCCTTGAGGAGTTGTCACAGCCCAGCAACTTGTAGTTTATTGGCCATTTTGGGCTAATTCCTAGGTCTTTCATCTCCCTGCCTTAAATTCCACATTTGCACGGTTTTGCACTTGTATTCTACTCAGCCAAGCTCCTCGTGGTGTCCTGCAGAGTACTGCAAGCAGCAGAGTGACAAAAGAGTGACTTTTCACCTGATATAAGTATTTTTTTTCTGCATTTTCTCCTGTGACTGCTAGTCTCGCCGAAAAGCGATTTATACCATTTCTGAGCTGTTTGCTGCATACTAAAACTGTGTTTTTGCTGTTTTTGCTGTTGGCACTTGATTAAGTCGTTTAAGTCATTTTTGTGCTGTTTTAACTATTGTAGGCTACACACTAAAGTGTGCTTGCCTGATATAAGTATTTATAGTGCTTTTTGTTAAAATTCATTCTATCCCTGTCTAAAAAAATATATATATATATTCTTGTTTCCCGCATTTTCTAAGCTAGTCTAGTCCAGTTTTCAGGCTCTGCTGAATTCAGGACTGTGGTATAAGTTCCTGTGTTTCCCATATCTTTACTTGGATAGGAGGAAGTTTCTCTGTTCACCAGTGAGAGTGGGGAACTTTGAGCAGCCTATCTGTCCCTGGAGGAGTGGTCACAGCCCAGCAATTTGTAGTTTATTGGCTGTTTTGGGCTAATTCCTAGCTCTTTCATCTCCCTGTCTTAAAACCCGCATTTGCACAGCTTTGCGCTTGTATTCTACTCAGCCAAGTTCCTCGTGGTGTCCTGCAGTGTACTGCAAGTAGCAGTGTGAGAAAAGGGTGACTTTTCACCTAAGTTTTTTTTTCTCTGCATGTTCTCCTTGTACTGCTTGTCTCACCAAAAAGCTATTTGTAGCATTTCTGAGCTGCTTGCTGCATACTAAAACTTTTTTTTGCTGTTTTTGCTGTTATAACCTGATTACGTCGTTTAAGTCGTTTTTGTGCTGTTTTAATTATTGTAGACTGCACACTAAAGTGCGTTAGCCTGATTTAAGCATTTAAAGTGTTTATTGTTAAAATTCATTGTATCCATGTCTAACTATATATATATATATATATATATATATATATATATATATATATATATGTGTGTATATTCTTGTTTCCCACCTTTTCTAAGCTAGTCTAGTCCAGTTTTAAGGCTCTGCAGAATTCAGGAATGTGGTATAACTTCCTGTGTTGCCCATATCCTTACTTGGATAGGAAGAAGTTTCTCTGTTCACCAGTGAGAGTGGGGAGCTTTGAGCAGCCTATCTGTCAATGGAGGAGTGGTCACAGCCCAGCAACTTGTAGCGAATTGGCTCTTTTGGGCTAATTCCTAGCTCTTTCATCTCCCTGCCTTAAAACCCGCATTTGCACGGTTTTGCACTTGTATTCTACTCAGCCAAGCTCCTTGTGGTGTCCTGCTGAGTACTGCAAGCAGCAGAGCGACAAAAGAGTGACTTTTCACCTGATATAAGTATTTTTTTCTCTGCATTTTCTCCTGCAAATGCTTGTCTCACCAAAAAGCGATTTCTAGCATTTCTGAGCTGTTTGCTGCATACTAAAACTGTTTTTTGCTGTTTTTGCTGTTAGCACTTGGTTAAGTCGTTTAAGTCATTTTTTGTGCTGTTTTAACTGTTGTAGGCTACACACTAAAGTGTGCTAGCCTGATATAAGCATTTAAATAGTTTTTTGTTAAAATTCATTGTAGCCCTGTCTAAATAAAAAAAAAAAAAAAAAAAACAAATAACAAAAAAATATTCTTGTTTCCCACCTTTTGTAAGCTAGTCTAGTCCAGTTTTCAGGCTCTGCTAAATTCAGGACTGTGGTTAATGTTCCTGTGTTGCCCGTATCCTTACTTGAATAGGAGGAAGGTTCTCTGTTCACCAGTGAGATTGGGGAGCTTTGAGCAGCCTATCTGTCCCTGGAGGAGTGGTCACAGCCCAGCAACTTGTAGTTTATTGGCTGTTTTGGGCTAATTCCTAGCTCTTTCATCTCCCTGCCTTAAAACCTGCATTTGTGCAGTTTTGCACACCGTGCAGCGCCGGTTAGCTAAGGTTGAACTATTCCAGGCTCCACGAAGTCTGCTCTTCATTTTTCCCTTAGAACTAGGCAAACTCTCAAATTAAGCACTCTAACTTTTCTTTTACAGCCCAGCACTTGCTCCAAGCTCTCTGTAAGCACTAATAAATGCTAACACAACACCTCCCCTTTACTATACAATAGTACAAGGCTCCCTAGTTCATCCCTACCGGACAATCGGTAAAACAGTTCAGCTACCGATTCAGGCATGTCCAAAGTGCAGTTTCAGGTATACTTTCCTGTCCAGCTGGTGAATCTGGGAATCCTGAGGCAATGTTACAATTACCTTATGTACACGGACAACCCCCTCCTCCTTCCAACAAACACAAATGTACGTGAGAGATGCAACTATACAGCCAACCTGGAGGTCAAGCTCTCTCAACCCATAACTGCAACAGCCAGCCAGGAGGAGAAAGGAAATACTTGCACCACACTTACAGCCTCACATAAAACAGTCACACATGCACCAGCAAACAACACACATAAATACACAAAAACATACTCGGAGGCTCTAAATAAAAATCTGCCTAAGCAGCAGAGACCTCCAAAGCAGACACCCAAACAACCTCCACCCGAAAACAACAACCACGTATCACATACTTCACAAAGTCAGTGTGCCACGCAACCACAGCCCTTTAGGCACAACAACACACCCAATACACTAGTAAAAGGTGACTCTATTGTCAGGCACACTGACGTCCCATTCACTAGACTGAACAAGGAGAAGGTTACTGTAAGCTGCCTGTCGGTGCCAGGATCCGCCACATAACACAAGCACTCAGGTCCCGCCAAAACAAGTACAGATATGACTCTGTCATTGTACATGTTGGTGTGAATGACCTGAGATGTACCTCCCTGGACTACATGAAAAGAGACATAGAAGAGCTCTCTGATCATGTAGTCCAGGCCAGTATGACCCTGACCCTAAGTCGCATCTTGCCCTCACCAAGAATGATGCCACAGTACGAAGAAAAAAATGATCATTTTTAACAATTGGCTAAGCTATTGGTGTCGTTCAAATGGGATCCAGTGTCTGTCAGCCTGGGATGACATGCTCGACAAACCATGCTGCTTCACCAGTGATGGCTAGCACCTGTCGCCCCTAGGCTTTCGAATACTGGCCAAGGCTCTTGCCACCCCCATAGTGCCTTTTTTAGGCAAACCTCAAAAGACAATCCCACGTCCATAAACTACACAAGAAACCAGAAACTGAGGGTAATGCTACTCAATGCCAGAAGTCTAAACCTCAAAATGCATGCACTCGAGGCACTCCTTAGCATGGAGCAAATCGATATCTGTGCAGTAACAGAAACCTGGTTCAAAGCTGAAGAGAGCACCCCAGCACTACCAGGCTACAACTCATACCATATCTTTCATCCCCAGAACCCGGACCAAAATACAAAAGGAGGGGGTGCGTCCATTTTCATAAAGGATGCCCACACCTCCAGGTTAGTAGCATAGCAATAGGCCTCAGAGACCATCCATGTGCAACTATCAGTGGGTAAAGCTGCTTTTCAGATCATAGCCTGCTACAGATCACCTACCTTGTCTCAGGACCCCCACTCAGCATTCCTGAGAACATTGGAAAATACAAAGGTCCTACCTAACACCATGATATTGGGAGATTTCAACTACCCAAACATTGACTGGGATAACTACTCGAGTACAAACTCCTTTGCCCAACACTTCCTATAGTTTATAAACTCAAATGCCCTGGAACAGCTGGTCACCATGCCCACAAGAGGTGACAACATACTGGACCTGATCATCACCAACATGGGGGATTAGAGCTCCACAACAGAGGTAAACCCCCCGCTGGTAAGATCAGATCATAAACTAATTCCACTGGACATCCACATCCCGACCCCACCCCAAGTCATGGAAACCACTGTGAAGAACTTTTCAAAAGCCAACTTCACACTTCTCAAGACTGAGGTGGAAAGTTTCATAGCCCCCTTGCTAAAGGATAATGCTGCCCAAACCCCAGAATTCTTTACAAGTGCATTCTATGAGCATCTACAGGGATGCATGGATTGAGCCATCCCAAGTAAAACCAAGACTCATTCTTCCAAATAAAGGAAACCAGTCTGGTGGTCCCTGGCCATAAATAAGCTTTACAACAGAAGGAGGAAACTACTACATGATAGAGCTAAATCCCAAAAAGGAAAGGCATCACTGATCAATATTAGCAAGAAACTACGATCTCTCATAAAATCATCCAAGGCCAGTTTCGAAAGAAAAATTGCCAATGACTCTAAAGATAACCAGAAAGCCTTCTTTAGCTATGTCAAAAATCTAGGTGGCAACTCTCAGATATGCTCTGAGCTAGTGCAAAATGGCAAAAAATACACTGAACCAACTGACATTGCCAACATCCTGGCTGACAAGTTCAATGCAAAATTTACCCCCCTCACCCCCAAAAGGGTCCGTGTCCATCCCAGAAGAATGCAGAGCCCCAGACATCATGGACATGCAGGCAAAAACAGCCCTCTCCAAACTAAGAACACAGCATCAATGGGACTGGATGGTGTCCTGGGCTGTATCTTACACAAATTCCAAAAGGAACTAAACCCTCACCTAAATTCACTGTTCAGACTCAGTCTTACCACAGGCTATGTACCCAAAGAATGGCGTACAGCAACAGTCATCCCACTCCACAAAGGGTGGTGCCACAACAGAACCTGGGAACTATTGTTCTATAAGCCTGACTAGCCTGGTCTGCAAAACTATGGAGCGAATCATAATGGAATTCATAAACAGAGATATTGGGAACCTCCACACACTAGACCCTACCCAATTCGGCTTTGTTAAAGGCAGATCTTGCCTCCTAAACCTAGTTAACTTCTTTGAAACAGTTACCAAGGCCATAGATGAAGGAAAGATAGTCCACACAGCCTACCTGGACCTCACTAAGGCCTTTGACACCATTCCACACTCTGGCATCATAGATAAGCTCACCAGCTTGAACATTAACCCCTATGTCATGAGATGGGTGGCCAACTGGCTCACGGATAGAACACACATGGTCAGAGTTGCGGGTGCCATGTCCGACTCTAAACCAGTTACAAGTGGCGTCCCACAGGGCTCGGTCCTGGGACCCTGCCTGTTCGGTATATACTTCTCTGAGGTACAGGCAAGCACAGAAGGACGATGGCTGACCAAGTTTGCAGATGACTGCAAACTGGGGGCCATAATCAACTCACCGGCTGACACAGACATCCTCCAGAAGGGTCTCACTGAAACAGATATCTGGTGTCAAAACCATGGCCTCAAGCTGAATGCCAAAAAATGCATAGTCATCCCCTTTGGGAAAAACAAAGTGCCCACAAATTATCACATAGGTGGTAATCCACTAAGTACAGAAGATGTAATTAGGGACCTGGGGACCCAGTAGATAGCAACCTCTCCTTCGATAATCACATTGCCAAAGTGGTTAGAAATTCCTTCTATGTAACCCACCTAATCAAGAAAGGGTTCATCTCTAGATCAAGAGAAGTAATTGTGCCCCTCTACTCATCACTCATTAGGCCCATAATAGAGCACAATGCCCCATTTGGAATGTACCTTACTCGACACCTGCAACAGCTGGAAAGACCACAGACGTACCTCACCAAGAGGATCATGGGCCTCAGAGTGATGCCCTATGCAGCTCATCTAAAATAACTCCAGCTTTACTTGGTTGCTTACCGCCTGCTCTGAGGTGATCTCTGCCTGACATATAAGGCCATGTCCAACCCAGAATTAATGGACATGCTCCACCTCAAGAAAACCAAATCTCTTAGAGCCACAAGCTCCAGTGAACTAAACCTCAGCACAACAATAAACAGGACATGCTGGAGGGATAGATTCCTGTCTCAGAGACTTATCTCGCTCTGGAATAGAATCCCAGTTTATGTTAGGCAGAGCCCCTCGCTGACTCTCTTCAAGAGAAATCTTGACAAGTGGATGGGAAATCGTAGGTTTACCCCTGGGATCACTTCATTGGCCCTGCTAAACAGAGGCCCAGGAAACTAATTTAAAAGGGAGGCGAAAGCCAACGCATTCTGGCTAGGCTTATAAATGCTCTTGGGCAGATAGCCTAGTACCTACCTATGAACCTATATATAGATATAATTTGTTGACTGAGCAGAAGCCCTTTTCAGCAGAGACCCAGGGACAAAAGCTCCAGAAATGAAAATCATACATTTAACAAAAGTTAACAAAAATTAACAAAATGATATAATGAGACATGTACAATGTGATTCAGATAACTACAGGTAGATATACTCAATAAAAAAATAAAACAGTATATTCAAGAAAAAAGTGACATTACTTAGAGGTAGTAGATTATAAAATGGCCCTCAGTTAACAGTTAGGAATGGGTTTGGGGCATCTCACAGTAAGAGAAGGTCATAGACAAGACATACAGATTAGTGAAATAAGTTGTATTGATTTATAGTTGTGAGTGTCTATTTTGTACAAAGGTAGAGAGTACAGTGAAATTCTATGGTTTAGAGTAGCTGTTTGGGGGTAGGGGTTTAAGAGTGGGGAGGGTGGTTTATGTTAGATCGTTGCATGAGCAGGTTGCAAAGTTAAGTAAGTAGTCTAGTCAATCAAGAAACTGTCATCTTAGGAGACTTTAATCTTGACTGGCTCACCTGCTCCTCAGATAACCCTACAAATTACATCAACCTTTATAACTTCGCCCAAATTATAAACTGCCCCACTTGCACAGATAAACACAGCAATAAACAGTCACTGCTGGACTGGATATTAACTAATAAGCCTAAACTGAGTCATCAGTTTGGCTGTCTACCTATTACCCTTAGTGACCATACCCCTACATTTCTGCTAAGGAAAAAAACTCTAACTCAGTCCCACACTCCCTAAAAATACATCCGTAGTAAAAAAATACTTCTCCCCAGAATTATTTAATTGGTTACCTCAAAATTGCAATTGGTCATCATTACAAAATCTGCAACTGGACCTTGCAATAGAATTCTTTAACAATAAATTCCTTGATATCCTAAATACTCTTGCTCCCACCAGAAAAATACACACCAAATCAAAACAGCTGTCATGGCTCTCTACTAATACTAAACTACTAATTAAACAAAGAGACAAAGCCAGAGCCCTATACCTATCCTCCAAAAACAAAACAAATCTCACCACTTACCAGCAACTAAGAAACCAAACTAAGAAAGAAGTCAACAAAGATAAAAAAAATTACTTCCTAACCTCTCAACAAAAACACATTCAAAACCCACTAAAATTCTGGCAAGCAATCAACCACCTTTTCAACTCTGGTAGACCCACCAACCCGTCCCCTTCCACATTCAATACCTCTGAACCCTTAGCCACACAGTTCAACTCATATTTCATTAACTCTTTCTCCTGCCTCCTAGAAAGCCATCAACACCTACCACTTAAAATTCCCTCCCCTACACCAAGTACAACAGAATCCTTCTCATTTAAACCTATTCAAACATCCTACATTAAAAGTCTCCTTAGCAAACTAAAACCCTGCTGCCTTGCTGCCAACTAGCTACCTAATGAATTCCTAAAAATTGCACCCCCATCAATCGCCTATCCTATCTCAATACTAATCAACCATTCAATCTGCAAACAATATGTGCCTCACCTCTAGAAAAATCTCCCACATCATTCCCTTTCACAAGGGTGGCCCCTCTAGAGAAATCTCTAACTACCGACCCATTGCAATCCTCCCTCCAATAGCCAAAATCCTTGAGAAATGTATTCAACAACAACTTCCAAATCACCTTACATCAAATAACCTTCTAGCAGACACCCAACATGGTTTCCGTCCTAAGAATAGTACTAACACTGCCTTAATAGCTTTCACAAATACCATACACCACCTTATGAATGATGGACAGCTAGTCTCTGCAATTTTCCTGGACATGTCAAAAGCTTTTGACATCATCTCCCACCAACTACTTCTTAATAAACGGGCCACTTACTACCCCAGTCAATCACCCCTAACTTGATTTCACAGTTACCTAACTAACTGGCAACAGGCTACGAAATGGGATCACAATCTCTGCCCTCTACTGCCTGTTCACACTAGTGTACCTCAAGGGTCCATTCTGATCCCCCTTCTCTTTATCATCTTTACCAATAACTTAAAGTCTGCAACCCAGTTGCCTCAATCATACAGTATGCTGATGACACATCTCTTATCATCTCAGCCCCCTACCCACTAGAACTCCAAGATAAGATTCAAAAAACATTTCAGAAAACTGAATCTTATCTTTCAAATCACCAACTCATTCTTAACCATAAAACGACTAAGCTAATTATATTCACAAACAAATCAACCAAATACAACCCTCTACCCCACTCTATCCTATCCACCAATAGTACCAATAATGAGCCAACTAACCAGGCCAAACTCCTAGATATTACAATAGATGACTGGCTAAAATTTGATATTTACATATCCCAAACAATTAAAAAAGTCCATACTAAACTCAGTGGGCTCTTTAGGGCTAAACCATATCTAACACCACAATCCAGGCTAGCCACAGCAAGAGCTCAGCTTCTATCTGCTCTCCTATATTGCTCATGCAATTTCACCAACTTACGCAAAGCTGACCTTTAAAACCTAGAGTCCTGCTACAACAAAAAAACTAGGTTTGCCACCAGTCTCCCACATAATCCCCATCATTGTACAGCTCTTTAACAACTAAAGTGGCTCGAGCTTTCCAACCTGTTAACTTTCAACCAACTTTCCCTCACCCACAAAATTATTCACAACCCCAACCACTGCCCTGCTATTTCTAGCCTGGCCCTACCACAAGTCAACAATAGGTCCCTCAGGTCTTCAGACAAACCTATGCTCAATATAATACAGTCTCATAACTACCACGGGGACTCCATCTACTCAAACAAAATTGCTAAGTACTGGAATTCTCTTCAACTAAACATACAAAGCACTCCCTCCCACACATCTTTTAAATCAAAATTAAAAGAATACCTCATAAAACACAGGCTCTGCCTCTGTTGTATACCAAGAAAATTTTTTTTTTCTTTTTCTCCTATCTCCAAATACTCTTCCCCTTCTCACTTTTTCTCTTATATACAGTTCTTGCCATTTGCTTCTTGGCATTAAGGTCTGTCTACTCTATCTTGATTTCACTGTCTTCTCTTCCTTATTTACCTCTTGTCTCCCCAATCTTTCCACTCATTACATGTCTCATATCTCTAACTAGTTCCATGCTATCTGTCAGCTTCAAGTTATCTACAAATTTCATACAAAGAATCTGTAATATGTAGATTCCACATAGTTTTCCTTATGCACAATACCTTTAGCTTAGATATTTATAGAATGTTTTTTTCTCACAATCCTAATACTGTAAATTCTGTTCTGTTTACACTGTTTAAATTGCAATGTTTAAATTGTTAACATCGTATTGTACTGTGGAGCTCTTCTCCAATGAAAACGGGCTACCAGCCCAGTCAGACACTACTCGGTAAACAAATGTAAAGTAAATAAAATAAAATAAATTTTAAGGATTTTTTTAAGTAGTTTATGCTAGGAATAGTTCTTAGAAACAAAGGCAGTTTGTACCATGCATTTCAACAGAGTAATGGTAGAGAAGTTTGCCTATTGTTTTTCTGGGCTTGTAGATTTTGAAGGCTGTGGTTTGGAGTGTAGAGAAAGAGAAGAGTTGAAAGAACTGAACAGGAGGAAGTTTGTTTAGGGTGGTGTGAGTCAGGTGCAGTTGAGGGAGAAATAGATGTTGATGGAATTCTAGCCACTGAAGATTTTTTAAGGATTGGCAGTGGTATGAAGGACAGGATAGGTTTGCAGTGAATCTAGCAATTTTGTTGTATGTGAGTTCAAGCTTAGACATAAGGTTAGTTTGCAGGTTTGTTAGTATTGGGGCAGCATATAATAGGCTAGGTAGGAGGTAGGCTTGTGCTAGAGAGAGTTTAGATAGTTGGGTAAGGAATTTGTTTGTATCTATAAAGCAGACCTAGTTTTTGGTGTGTTTTTTTTTTTTTATAGATGATTGCACATGTAGGTGAACGTTTAGTTGATCAATGATTATTATACCTGATAACTTTGGATGTGGTTCTGTCTTGATGATTGTGTTATTGAGGGAAGTGATAGTGAAAGTAGATTTGTAGTGTGAGAGGGATTTAGGTAGGAAAAGAAGGAGCTTGTTTTTTTGTCTTTAGTAGTAGTTGGTTGCTAGTTAGCCATCTTTCAGAGGAGTGGAATGATTCTTGGGTTAGGGTGAGGAGCTGGGAGAGATTGTCAGAAGAAGAGATTAGAGTAGAGTCATTAGCATATTGTATTAGAGTGGATTAGGAACAGATATGTAGAGGTTGTTAGTGAAGATGATGAAAAGTAGAGGTCCAAGGATGAAGCCCTGTGGGACTCCAGTTTGGACTGTGAAGAAAGGGGAGAGAGCAGTAAGCCACATGACTGACAGAAGCCTGTTAGGAAGGTAGCCTGAGAACCAGGAAATAGTAGAGTTGGAGAGATTGACGTCAGATAGTTTTGATGGGAGTTTGTTGTGGGAGACAGTGTTGAAGGCTTTAGAGAGGTCAAGGAATAAGCAGGATGCTAGTCTGTTGTTGTCTAGGGATTTGGAGATAGTGTGTGTGCAGGAGAATAGTGTGGTGGCTGTGCCATGGTTAGGGCAAAAAACGTGTTGTGAAGGGGTTAGTAGGTTTTCTTGGAGAAGATAGTTTAGTAGCTGCTTGAGTATACATTTTGCAAGTATTTTTGATAGAGGAGAGAGAATGGCTATAGGCCTGAAGTTAGAGGGGGTCAGTGGAGTGCCTTCCTTTATGTATGGTATGGTATGGAATTTCATACAGATGTCAGGGACTGTGGATTCTTTGATAGATCTGTTGATTGGAATGGATATGGAATACGCAATGGAGTTTGCAGCAAGTTTCAGGAAGAAAGAAGGTAAATTATCAGCAGATGAGGAGCATGTTTTGGGTTTGCTGAGAAGTGATTTTATGTATGCAGTGGGGATAGGCTTTAGTGAGAAGGAGGTTGGGTGGGTAGATGGAGAGAGTAAGGTCAAGTTGAAGATGGTGCTGTCCTTTTGATTTAAATTTTTGATTAAATCGATGAAGAAGGAGTTGAAAGAGGTGGCAGTTTCAGTGGCAGAGCTATTGGGGTAGAGGTTTAGTGCTGTGGAATTACCAGGATGCAGTATTTTGTTGATCGAATTCCATACTTTTTTTGGGAATGGAATGGAAGTTCGATAGTGGCCTTAGGTAGACGTTTTTCTTGCCATAGTTAACCTTTTTTTGGTTAAGTTACAGAGTTCCTTATATCTTTGTAGGTGGGTAGGAGAATTGTTTTTTAGCCAGTTTTTTTTGTGCATTGTCTCTCTTATATATGAGAGCAAGTGGATTGTGTAAGTTGTGGAGCTAAGTTAGCTTTTATTCTTATTTTCCTGATGGGAGCCAGGGAGTTTAGAGTTTCTTGGAAGATGCTGTTGAATTTGGAGGTAGCTACTTCTAGGGAGAGGTTATATACAAAATACCAGTTAATTGGGGAGCGTGTTTGGTTAAAGATATCTGGGTTGAAGCTAGAAAGTTTGCGACATTCTTTGTATTGATGAGATTTGCACAATTAGATGGGGTGTCTTTGAATACTGGTGGGAACATGGTCACTTAATGTATCTGATACCCTGGGTTTCCACTCATATCCCTGCTGGACAGGGGCATTGGATGCTGATTTGTCTAAACATGGGCTAAACTCTTGGCTAGTGTTATAAGGGCCTCAGGACCAATAGCCTAGTAACCTCCTATGATCTTATGGTAGTGTTTTGGGGTTGTGGTAAAGGCTGAGTTGGATGTGAGTATCCAGTCAAGTGTGGAGCCAATATAAGTATGTTTGTTCAGATGGGTGGGGTTAGTGATTAGTTGGGAGAAGCCATAACGGTTAATGCTAGAGTTTTTCAATCCATGTTGACATCACTGAGTATTATGGTTTCATATGAGATGTCCTGTGACATCCAGGAGAGAAATAATTTAAGGGTTATTTTCTGGAGGAATATAAATGGATGTGATGGCTAGCTTTTTGTAGTTGCTGAGTTTTTAATTTACTATGAGAACTTCAGCAGGGTAAAAATTGGGAAGTGGGATTGATAGAAGAGCGAAGGAGAGTTGATCAGAGTATATTCTAGCTACAACTTCCCCTTTCTTGGTACCTCTGTCAGAGCAAAAGTTGTTGTATCCATGGGGTAGAATTTCAGTGTCAGATGTGTGGTTTTAGCCAGGTTTTGGAGAGAGTAAGGCTGTCAGGAGAATGAAGAGTAATCCAGGAATAAAGTTCAGTGACTATGTTTAAGATACTTTGAATGTTAAGGGATAGAATGGTTAGGTTTCTAGTGGATGGCGAGGAATCAGTGGAGAATGGGGAAGAAGAGGGAGGGATGAAGGGGTGAGGGGTAGGTGGAGAGAGATGAGGGGGTGGCAGGTCCAGGTTCAGGGCAGGTGTTTATCACCTGATAGTAGTAGATTTAGGGTGAGTAGCTTGAGTGGGGAGATATTTGGGTGGTAATAGTGGAGTTTTGTTTTGTTTTGGGGAATATTTTAATTTTGCATAGGAGAGTGTCAAAATGATTGAATAGTGAAGGAGAAATTGTGAATGTTTCAGTAGTTACACGATTTGTCAGTGGGTAGGTTAGAGTAGGAGATGGGTTTATAAATGAGAGGTTATAGTGGTAAGAGGTGGAGGTAGAGAGGGCTAGAAGCAGAGGTGTTTGTTATACAGAAGATAGAAATCATGACAAGGAAAGTAGTAGAGGGTGGAGGAGTGATAATTTAGTAGAGGGGAAAGTATAGTAGAGGAGTTCAATATGTTTAAAGGGATTGGGAGGTATTTTAAAATGAAGTGGTATTGCAATGGGGTTTATTGTTTTGGGGGAGGAGAAAAAGGTGAGAGATAATGGAAATAAGAGTAGGAGAGAAAGGGGTTTGGCTTTAGTTGTATAGGGAGTTTGTAAGGTGGGCACAATGAGAGTAGGTAGGAGACATTTACATAGAAAGTCTAGGGTTACTGGAGGGTGTAGTCAAGGCGGATAAGGTATAAGTTTAGTGTATGTGGAGGTGTGTGGGAATTGGAGGCAGGGTAGGGGAGCAGACTGATACCAAGTGTAGCAAGGGCAAGCTAAGTGGGTAGAGCCAGGCTCATGAATTTTCATCTCCCAGAACCAATCAGTGAAAACTAGGTGAGTTTCTTCTGGCAGTGAGATTTACAGCAGGTTACTGTTGGATGGAGAATGTTTTTTCAGCTCTTGTCATATATTAGGTATTTATTTTATTTAACTGTAGTGATCAACACAGAGGGTTAAGCCATGTAAAAGTAGGTAGGAAGAGGATGTTAGGCCTAGATGGGGTGGGGGAACCGGAAGGTATAGTCCACGCTAAGTGTGTACGCCACTACTGTTACAGAAATGGTAACCAGTGTAATTACTTTAACACCGCTACTCCTGCTTAATGCAAACACTAAGTGGGCAGTATACATACAATCTAGTTTAAGTATTTGAGGCTGAGTAGTCTGCTGAAGAGGGTTGTTCGCACACTGTTGTGGTTTCAGGAGCAGAAGTGGAGCAAGGTCCATGTGACACAGGAATTGGGGCTAACTAAAGAAGACAGAGAAAAGTGGTTGTTATGAGATTAGGAAGAGATTTGAGGGTTAACAAGAATAACTAGCATGGACAGAATGACCCAAAAAGATAGCAACAATTATATTACTAAATATTTCAGCAAAGGCACTTGATCAGACAAAAAAATGCAGTTCAAATGATGATATTTATCACACATAGCAGTTCATCTCTATACACAATTCAGTAGCTAAGCATTCATAAAATGCATCTCATGTTCATTACAGTGAGAGCAGAGTAAGGTCATGAGGCTATTTTTAAAACTGATTTGCCACAGATGAGAAGAGCAAAGTTGAGGCATTAAACTGTTTGTCGCTTAATATCAGAGCATTATGTTTAGGCGATAGTGTTTACATATAAAATGTTCTGGTAGGGGTGTAAAATACTTCAACATGGTAAATTGTGTCACATGCATGGTATATTTTGCTTTCAAATATTTGTAGGTGTAGACAGCTATCTAGTAATCCCGTTTCCTGACTATGAGTGGGGAGCACAAACAGATAAAATTATACTAGGGCTACAGGCAGCACTGTCAGATATACAAAAATACTACCTAGTACTCTATTTAAGAGAATTAAATAAGACACACAGTAATTCTATATACAAAAGCACTAACTAGTACTCTTATTAACAGAAATTAAATAAGACACACAGCAGTCATATATATGAAAACACTGATTCACTTTATATCCTCAAAATACTGAAATATTGAAATTCAGTATTTCAAAGCTATAACGTCGAATTTTTGAAACCACGAAAACTCAGAACTGCAAAATTCAAAATCTCAAACACCGAAGATTTTGAATTTCACGCGTCTACTGCACACACACACACACACACCATCCTCCCCACACACAAACACAAGCCCTCCACACCCCCTACTTAAATATTCTCACTCTGAGGTCGCACAACACACAAACACACACAAAACACTAACACACAAGCTGCATTCTCCTCACACACACACACACATCACAGCAACAAAACACAATGACACACACCACAACCCCTACCCAAAACCTTTAACACACACACACATGCACACACACACACACACACACACACACACACACACACACACACACACACACACAGACACGCACACACCCATACACCCACACATACACACACACACACACACACACACACACACACACACACACACCTGAATCAATAACCACAGTGAAACCTCAGAAGCGCAACATTCAAAACTGACAGTATTTGAGGTTTTGAATTTTGCGCTTCTGAGCTTTCTCTGTTCTCAGGATTCCACTTTATGGGCCTGAAATACTGAATTTTGATATTTCAGTATTTCAAGCTTCTAAAGTGAATCCGAAAACACTACCTGGTACTCTATTAACAGAATTAAATAAGACACTTAGCAAGTCATTGGATACCAAGATAACTTGGAAACAAATAGTTATTGTTGTGTCTTTTGGCTTTTCCCGGTTAGAGGTCGCCACAGTGGAATTCCGGTCTGCTAATCATTGGCAGTAGATTTTTACATGCCGAGTTGCCAGCCCTGATGCACAACCTTCAATGAAGGTGCGCCCATTCATGCATGTCTCCACACATAAGACGCTCTAGCTGAGAATCGAACAGGACGTCTAACTGTGAGGCGACAACGCTACCGCAGCACCACCACCGCAATAGTAATGATAGCAATTTACTTACGTGGTGAATTGGGGGGACTGATAGGGAAAGTTACAGGTTGAAACTCCAATTTAAAAATGGCACCCGAATGGGAGATCAATATTTATTCATTTAGGTCCAACGGGTAAGGAGAGAGAAACCTTGCAAAGTTACCTGCGATACAGCCTACTCTCGGTATTTGCATATAGAAAGTGAGAGAGAGCCAGGCTCGTGAATTCTCATCCTCCAGAGCCAATCAGTGAAAACTAGGTAAGTTTCTTCTGGCAGTGAGATTTACAGCAGGTTACTGTTGAGAGGAGAATGCTTTCTCAGATTTTGAAAACAAAATAATTTGCTATCAAAAGAACAAAATAAAATTCCGAAAACAAAAACAACATTTAGCCTAAATGTCAAATGTTAGTAACATGACGAGCAACATTTGACATACCAGATTTCCAGTTTTGAAAGTCCATATGTCCTTTTACATTTTAGCAGGGGAAAATCTCCCCTGCACCCCCCACACCCCCTGAAAATTATATATACCAACTCTGAGACTTCTTCTTCTTTCGGCTGATCCCATTAGGGTTCGCCACAGCAGATCAACTGTTTCCATTGCTTCCTGTACTCTGTATCTTGCTGTGTTACACCAACCACCTGCATATTCTCTCTCACCACATCCATAAACCTTATCTTAGGCATTCCTCTTCCTGTTGCCTGGCAGCCTCATACTTAGCATCATTTTCCCAATATACTCTGCATCCCTCCTCAGCACATGTCCAAACCAACGCAATCTTGCCTCTCTGGCTTTGTCTCCAAAGCTTCCAACCTAGGCTGGCCCTCCAATATACTTATTCCTAATCCTGTCCATCCTTGTCACACCCAGTGCAAATCTTAACATCTTCAACTCTGCCACATCAAGCTCTGACTCCTGCCTTTGTGTCAATGCCACTGTCTCCAACCCATATAACATAGCTGGTCTCACTACCCTCTTGTAGACCTTCCCTTTCACTTTTACTGGTACTTGTCTGTCACAATTCACTCCTGACATTATTCTCCACCCACTCCATCCTGCCTGTACTCTCTTTTTCACCTCTCTTCCACACTCACCATTACTCTGAGCTGTTGATCCCAAGTATTTAAACTCATCCACCTTCGCCACCTCTACTTTCTGCATCCTCACCATTCCTCTATCCTCCCTCTCATTCACACACATATATTCTGTCTTAGTCCTGCTGACCTTCATTCCTCTTCTCTCTAGAGCATATCTCCACCTCTCCAGGGTCTCCTCCACCTGTTCCCTACTCTCACTACAGATCACAATGTCATCTGCAAACATCATAGTCCACCGGGACTCCTGTCTGATCTCGTCTGTCAACCTGTCCATCACCATTGCAAATAAGAAAGGGCTCAGAGCTGATCCTTGATGTAATCCCACCTCCACCTTAAACGCATCCATCACTCCCACCGCAGATCTCACCGCTGCCACACTACCCTCGTACATATCCTGTACCACTCTTACATACTTCTCTGACACTCCCGACTTCCTTAAACAATACCACAACTCCTCTCTAGGCACCCTGTCATATGCTTTTTCTAAATCGACAAAGACACAATGCAACTCCTTCTGACCTTCTCTGTACTTATCCATCAACACTCTCAGAGCAAACATCACATCTGTAGTGCTCTTTCTTGGCAATAAACCATACTGCTGCTCACTAATCATCACCTCCCTTCTTAACCTAGCTTCCACTACTCTTTCCCATAACTTCCTTCTGTGACTGATCAATTTAACCCCTCTGTAGTTACTACAGCTCTGCACATCAACCTTATTCTTAAAAGTCGGTACCAAAACACTTTTTCTCCATTTCTCAGGCATCCTCTCACTTTCCAAGATTTCATTAAACAATCTAGTTAAAAACTTCACTGTCATTTAACCTAAACACCCCCATGCTTCCACAGGTATGTCATCTGGACCAACAGCCTTTCCGTTCTTCATCCTCTTCATAGCTATTCTTACTTCCTCCTTGCTAATCCACTGCACTTCATGATTCACTATCTGCACATTATCCAACCTTCTCTCCCTCTCATTCTCTTCATTCATCAGCCCCTCAAAGTACTCTTTCCATCAGCTCAACACACTCTCCTCACTTGTGAGTACTTTTCCCTCATTATCCTTTATCACCCTTACCTGCTGCAAATCTTTACTAGCTTGGTCCCTTTGTCTAGCCAATTGGTACAGGTACTTTTCTCCCTCCTTAGTGTCCAACCTTTTATACAACTCTACATACACCTTATCCTTAGCCTTCGCCACCTCTCTCTTTGCCATGCACCTCATTTCCTTATACTCTTGTCTACTTTCGTCATCTCTCTGACAATCCCACTTCTTCTTCGTCAACCTCTTTCTCTGTATACTCTCCTGTACTTCTTCATTCCACCACAAGGTCTCCTTGAGAATGTCCTCCTTCCTCTTTCCAGATATCACACCAAGCACCTTTCTAGCCATCTCTTACTAGCTCTGCTGTAGTTACCCAGCTATTCGGTAACTCTTCACTGCCACCTAGTGCCTGTCTTAACTCTTCTCTGAAAATCACCTCACAATTACCCTTTTTCACTTTCCACCATTTGATCCTTGGTGCTGCCCTCACATGCATCCTCCTCTTCTTGATCACCAGTGTCATCCTACAAACCAAATGTAAAACAAAAAGATGTCAAACAGCCACTCGCAAAGTACTACTTTAACGTATAAAAAGTTTATTACAACTAAACACGTTTTCATCACTCTGCTAGAGTAACTTCTTTAGAAGTAAACCAACTACAATGTTGCAGTTTATTTAAAACCGGCCGCCCTAAGACACATGTGATAGCGCTGGCCAACCAGAATTCAACATTTGATAAAAAACAAATTCAAAGCAACAACGCAAAGTTTGATAACTGGTTTAGATATTGAAACTTTCAATTAATTAAGCATGTGTGCTAAAAAATGGAAACACAGTATCAAACAAAATCAGTAAATTATAAGAAAGTTTTAAAAAAGGCACCATTTTTAGAAAAACAGGTAACCATGTGTAAAAGGTTGTGTGATTAACCACGGACTATTTAGTAACACCATTATGCAACAAATGCCAATAATGCGGTTCTGAGTCAGAACAACCTTCATGGCAATTTACGAAATCAGCCTAGGACTAATGGCCCTGGCAGTGATCAAGTGGAATCAAGTTCAGTTTCTCTACCACTAGGCCAGGGTACTCGTTCCAACATTAATCTTACAGTAGCAGGTGTTGAGAACCATTCAAGTGTCACAGAGCTCATTGGCGCTCCTTCATTATTAGATTGGGTGAATGACATAGGTAACCTTTCTTCAGGTTTCACCCCTAACATGGAACGACCGGCCGTGAACACCACACCTGCACCAGTGAGTACATATTTAATTACTGAAAAATTGAAGCTATTTGACTTGAAATTGCTTAAACTAAAAAAACTTAAATTAGAAGTTGTTTACTTTAAACAATGTCTAGTAGAGAAACTGGCACCTAAAGGACTCCAGTACCACCAGTTTCCCACAGGCCTAGTACCCGAATCAGTGTTTCATAAAGAACTGTTGAATTTTTTTGATTCTTCAGGGTTCCAATTAATTGAATTAATGGTAAAGCACTATTCTTTACAAATTGAAAGTATTTCTATGGAAGTGAATGACTTGGACAATGACATTAAATCAGATGTTGACTTTCCTAGATATAGATATGATTATGGGAGAGTCTTCACTAGTATAGATCAACTCTTGGATAGACTTAAAAGTAACAAAATTAAAAACTGAACCGTGACCGTTTGGCTTATAACAATGGATCTGTGTATTCTAAACCTCAGGTGGCTCAAATTTGGCATAACAATAAGCGAGTCAGTTTTCCACAGGGTTTTGTTCCTAATTGAAACCTCGAAAACACACTTGAGGTTAACATTAATGATGATGAAAACAACGAGCAGCCTTCTGAACCTGTGAGACGCAGTGAAAGACTGCGGTCTAATAACACTTACTCTAATGGTCAAATTACTGGACAAGCTTCGAACAACCATCAGGCTGAGCAGGTTTTTCACCAGGTGGGGAACTCCAAGAATACTACATATTCCCGCCATCCTCTAAATCAGAGGAGCAAAGGTTGGAACAATGGGAGGAAGAGATAGTGGACTCTTCTGCAGCACACTTTTCTATTAAACCTGTTATTTTAAAAAACTCTCGTGGTGACTTTAATATTTACAATTTTTCATCTATCACTATCGAGCCAATTCTAATAGACTTATTAGCAAAGGGTAATACCTTTGTTCCTAGTAAAATGTGAATATTGCTAAAACCCTGATTGACTTGAAGTGTTATGTCAGAAAATTGAATTTATTCTTTCTCCTGGGTATCAATGACCCCCCTCACTCTTGTTTTAAACCATCTAGCATGTTTAATCCACCACTGCACCCTCTATTACATCTCTTTGAGAATGTATGTGAACTAGATATTAGACACATTCCATATACACGTACATATACAAACTACTTTAAACACCATAATGTGAGCTATGAGCAGGTGCAAGCTCTGAATCTTCTGAGATCTCTACTAGTGCGTGAAGAACTAACTACGGAGGTAAAATATAAATGTAGGGTGGGTATTTTCATCCCTATTCTAACCCCAATGGTTTCTAACCACATGGCATTTCCTGAAGATGGCTGTACTACTACTACTAACACTGTAGGGAATGACTGCCAGCTTCTAAGTATAACTAGTGTGATGGCATCTTCGAGATGCAGTGCAGCTGTGGTCAGTCACCATGACCAAGGTCACACTTAGTGCGTGTTTTACTACTACTTTTAACAATGATAGTGACCAAGTTAGATTTGTTTTATATAAGAACTGGCATTTTTTACACAAGGACAACTTGTCAATGGAGAGAACTGGCCCCCATCCAACAATTGTTTATAGAAGGGGGTGCTAATTTGAAAAGTATGCTTGAAGCTAAAAAACTTAGAATTAACACAAGGTTACACGGTTGTTTTACTTGTGGAGCTTGTAAGATGTGCAAGTACATTAAAACAGGTAGTCCCTTTGAAATTGAGGATAAAAAATACAACATCCTACACAAGCTCAACTGTAATTCTAAAAGTATTATTTACTTAACAAAGTTGTAAAAATTGTTCAGCGTTTTATGCAGGAAAAACAGACCGAAAATTCCGTGAGAGAATCTATGAACATACATATGCCATTTCTAAAAATAAAAATGACAAAATGACAATGCTCTTGTTAAACATATTAATTTGAAAGCAGGTCATACTTTTCAATTTCAAGCAGTAGATCAACTTGTACAAGACATTAGGGGAGGTCCAACTTCATTACTTTTAGAGTCTCGAGAACTTGAATGGCAACTGGCATTAAATGCATTTTCCCACCCTGGTCTCAATGACAATTGTAATATAGCTTGCTTACGGAAACTTAAGAGTTGCATGAGATAATAGTCTCTCTAGAGATGTTGCTATCACTTTAAACTTTTAACACATTATTGCAGAGTTTTAAGTACTGATTATTGTACTTTTTACAGTTCTTATGCATAATGGTGTTACTAAATAGTCCGTGGTTAATCAGACAGCCTTTTACACATGGTTACCTGTTTTTCTAAAAATGGTGCCTTTTTTTAAACTTTCTTATAATGTACTGATTTTGTTTGATATTGTGTTTCCATTTTTTAGCCCACATGCTTAATTAATTGAAAGTTTCAATATCTAAACCAGTTATCAAACTTTGCGTTGTTGCTTTAAATTTGTTTTCTATCAAATGTTGAATTATGGTTGGTCAGCGCTATCACATGTGTCTTAGGGCGGCTGGTTTTAAATAAACTGCAACATTGTAGTTGGTTTACTTCTGAAGGAGTTACTCTAGCAGAGTGACGAAAACGTGTTTAGTTGTAATAAACTTTTTATACGTTAAAGTAGTACTTTGCGAGTGGCTGTTTGACATCTTTTTATTTTACATTTCGTTTATTTGAGTTTTTTCATCCTACAAACCACCATCCTATGCTGCCTAACTACACTTTCCCCTGCCACCAATTTACAGTCTCCAATCTCCTTCAGACTGGCCCTTCAACATAAGATATAATCCACCTGTGTGCATCTTCCTCCACTCTTGTATGTCACCCTATGCTCCTCCCTCTTGTTAAAATACGTATTCATCACAGTCATGTCTATCCTTTTCGCAAAATCCACTACCATCTGACCTTCTGCATTCCTTTGCTTAACACCATACCTACCCATCACTTCTTCATCCCTTCTGTTCCCTTCACCAACATACCCATTGAAATCTGCTCCAATCACCAGTCGCTCACCCTTGGGTACAGTCATCACCACTTCCTCCAACTCTCTCCAAAATTTTTATTTCTCATCCATTGCACACCCAACTTGTGGAGCATATGCACTAACAACATTCATCATTACATCATCAATTTTCAGCTTCATAAACATCACTCTATCCAGCACTCTTTTCACCTCCAAAACACTCTTAGCATACTGTTCTTTCAGGATAATGCCTACGCCATTTCTCCTCCCATCCACACCATGATAAAACAATTTGAAACCGCCTCCGATACACCTAACCTTGCTCCCGTTCCATCTAGTTTCTTGCACACACAATATACCAACCTTCCTTCGGTCCATCATATCAGCTAGCTCTCTCCCTATACCAGTCATACTGCCAACATTCAAAGTTCCGACCCTCACTATCACAGTCCTAGCCTTTACCTGCCTTCGGGCATGCCTTCCCCCTCTTCAAGCAAGAAATGAATTATATAATAAGCAAGTTTTTAGCAAACTAAGATTGACGTTTACACTATTATGCATTTTGTACAGATGAAATATGAGGGCATATTTATAGTAGTCAGGGTCTGAATAAAAAAATCATGGCAACATTCAGAACTTCTCCTTGCCTAGCTTGACACCTGTGACTACAAGACCTCAGACTGCATCTAAAACAATCTGAGTTCTTACAAGACTGATATAAGTATTTTTTTTTTTTTTTTTGCTCTGGGTCAAACTATCTTAGTGCTACTTAACAGTTATGTGCTGCATTTATTGATTTGGTTGAATTTATCACTGTTCTTCAGCCTGCACTTGTAAAAGAAACACTGTCTGTTTGTTACTGTACTACTCTTAGGTCATTTTAACAGTATTCTAATATTTCTTAACCTCCTCTAATACTGCAAAAGATATTCTGAGTTTGCCAAAATATTTCTAAGTTTTGCAAAGTTTTTCTGTGTATGTAAAAGTTTTTCTGTGCTGCCTGCATTTTTAGGTTTTGTGAACTTATTTCCAAGGATTTCTGATACTGCAGGAGTTCTGCCTTTTGCTGTAAAGCATTTGTTACTACACTTGAGCTGAAACCTAGTGTGTATTACATTGAGGGTTTTGTTCTGTACTCTGGTGGTTGCAGAGGGCTGATTCAACCCATCCAAGCTGGGAACTGATGGTGAAAGGCTATTTCCATGTTTAACTGATTGGTCAGAAGGCTTAGCTGTGTAAAAGTCTTTCATCTTGCTGGTATAAAACACAAATGTGGTTACCCATGCCTTGTATATAAGCATGCCTCTCCAGTTTAAAATTATCTATAGTAAATGCTCTACATAGTCTCCCACCATTCACAACTGCTTGAAGAACTGCCACTTTGCAAAGAGGGAAGCACCATTGCAGGTCATCTTATAGTATACTACTTAACACTCTCACTTAGACCTTTAATTGACTCTCTCTCTTACTCCTTTCCATCTATTAATTGCCTGGTTTAATGGGTAGGGGCTTCTCTGTCATCTCTGTTTTTGGCCCTGTGGATGTGGACATCCTGAGGCAGTGTAGTAACTGCTTCATGTTCACTGACAGCCATTTAATTTTATAACAGACAAACACAGTGTGTGAGAGATGTAGATACACAATGTTATTGGAGGGAAAGCTCTTACATGCACACATAAAAAATGCAAACCAGTTTGTCAGCATTACACCAAAAGCACTCTCTACCAACACTAAGGAGCAAACATACAGACCCACATATGCTGAGGAACTCCCATGTAATCTGTTCAAATCTCCAAGACCTGCTGAAAGCATCTCTCAGTGGACCTATGCACAATAAAAAAATAAATCAGTACCTCTTACAACACATGATTCTGGGAATCATAGTAGCCCTGCTTCCAAGCCCATAAGGCAACACACCACACAGACAAACATTCTAGTTATTGGGGATGCCATTGTAAGACATACTGATGTCTCCCTTACCAGGCTAAACAATGAGCTGTCTGGAGCCAGGATCCACCAGATCCTGGATGCACTTAGGTTCTTAAACCTCAAGTACCAGTATGACAAGGTTATAGTCCATGTGGGCATAAATAACCTAAGATGTACCTCACTGGTCTATATGACGAGAGACTTGATGGATCTCTGTGAATAAGTGTCCCAGGCAGGTATGACTCTAGCCTTGAGTAACATCCTATCTTCACCAATGTTGATGTCGCAGTACAAGCAAAAAATGATTGACTTCAACAATTGTCCTTGTTTCTTGTGTTATAACAACGGAATCCAATATCTGTCAGCCTGGGGAGAAGTGATCAACAAATCAAGGTGCTTTGCCAGAGATGGTTTGCACTTTTCACCATTTGACTCTGGATACTGACAAAAACTTTATCTATCCATGCAGTGCTTTTTTAGGCCGTGGCAGGTTGTTAAACCCTCCAAGATAACAAAAATCACTTATGACTACCAAACGGTACTGCTACTCAATGCTAGGAGTTTAAATAAAAAACTGCACTCCCTGGAAACACTCCTCACCCTGGAGAATGCAGACATATGTACAGTCACAGAAACATGGATCAGAATCATGGGAAGCACCCCAGCTATCAAAGGCTACAGTGTCTTTCATATACTTTGATCCCTCTCAGCTCAGGATAAAACAAAGGGAGGAGGCATCTCTGTGTTCATAAAGGACCAGTACACTGCTAGACTGGTTCAATGACATGACCTGCTTAAGCTGCTCCGTGCCCAACTATCCATAGGTGTGACAGCCTATCATATCCTTGCTAGCTAAAGATCCCCTAATATGAGTTTGTCAAACCACCCCTCCTACCTAAACCTACTGAAATCACTTAACATTCAGCCTAACACCATGCTCATGGTTGATTTCAACTACTCCTTCTTAAACTGGGAGACTTATACAGCCCATAATTCATTTGTTCAGAGATTTTTGGTCTTCATCAATGCAAACACCCTTGAGCAACTAGTAAGCTCTCCAAACACAGATACAAATATCCCAGACCTAGTACTCAGTTACATGGGGGAAATGCTGCTCCTTCCCATGTATTAACTCTTCCCTGGTAAGATCTATCCACAAAAGGATCCCCTTTAATATTAAAACTAACTTAAAATCCACATCAGACTCCAGACCTGTTAAGAATTTTGCTAAGGCCAATTTCCTCAAGCCATGTGACAGCTTATTAAACTTCCAACCCCCTCCAAACCTGGAAGCCACTGAGAACTTCTCTAAGCTGTACACAAAAGCACTGAACAACCTCATTCATAGCTGCATAGAGGAGGCAGTACCTGCCCAAGTCAAACTTATGATTACTGGCAAAAATAAACTACCTGGTAGACTCTTAGCATAAATAGGCTATTTAACAAAAAGAAAAATAAATCTTGTCCAAAGCCAAGAAGGAACAGAGAAAACAGTGCAAAAAGACACTCACCAGTCTAAAAAATAAATTGGAGAGTTGGTTAAATCTGCCAAAGCAAAATATGAGTCAAATATGGATTCCCAGGTGAAAGATAACCATAAGGCTTTTTTAATTCAGTTTGTAACCTCAGGGAAATGCTCAACAATGTGTGGAGTTAATCATGAATAACAACACTTACACTCAGCCTGAATCTATAGCAAATCTGCTGGCCTACAAGTTCAGTTCAAACTTCTCCACCATTAATTCTTACCAAACTCAAAGAAATACTAGCTACCATCCCCCTACCAGTCATTATGATGGAAAAGGTCCTTACTGCACTCACTAAAGCCAAAACACAGCCTTCATGGGTCCTGAAAACATTACAGAATGCTTCTTAAATACCTTAAAACAGAATATATCAGGACCACTAGGAACCCCTCTTTAACCACAACCTCTGGACAGGCTTTGTCCTAAAGGAATGGAGGACTGCAACTATCATCTCTCTGCACAAGGGGGCCCATAATCTGACCTAGTTAACTACATACCCATGAGCATGACCAGTCATATCTGCAAGGCCATGGAGAGAATTATCATGGACCTGATCAATACCGACACAGAAAATCTCCAAACACTGGACCGAATCCTATTTGGCTTTGTCAAAGGGAGGTTTTGACTGCTCAATCTAGTGGACTTCTTTGAGAAAGTTATCAGGGCATGGATGAAGGTAAAAAGGTACACACCACTTAGCTAGACCTGGCCAAAGCTTTTGACACAATCCTCTACTTGGAGATCATTTTTAAACTTACTGAGTTAGGCATAAATCCCTAAATTGTCAGCTGGATAATAAACTGGTTCACTGGCAGAACACGTTGTTCAGATATGTGAATCCACTTTTGATAAGAAGTCTCTTGCTAGCAGTGTCCCACAGGGCTCAGTGTTGAGACCCCTTCTATCTGGTATATACTTCTATGAAGTAAAAGCCAATGTTGGGGGCCACTGCCTCACCAAGTTCACCAATGGCAGTAAGCTGGGAGCAATCACTGAATCCCCAAATGATGTTGACATCCTTCAAATAGGCCTAAAAATTACAAATGACTGGTGCCAAAACCATGGTCTGAGAATAAATGCTAAAAGAATGTGTAAACATACCTTTGGTAAATCAGTTATCCCTGCAAATTATGTATAATATTGATAACATACTCCTAAAAGTAGACCCAGTGGTGAAGGACCTAAAAACACAGAGAGATAATATCCTGAATTTTATCCACCAGGTAGCTACGGTAGTGAGGAAATCCTTCTGTGTGGCTCAACTTATAAGTAAAGGCATTGCATCAAGGTCAAAGGAAGTCATAGTGCCATGGTACATGGCCCTTGTCAGGCCCATAATTGAATATAGTGCTTCCTTCTTCATTTACCTAACCAAGCACTTACACCAACTGGAGTGTCCCCAGATGTTTCTCACTAAAAAAATGCAAAGGGTAGGACACATGTCTTAGGCAGACCAGATAAAGGCCCTATGCCTTTACTCTGTCTCATAATGTTTATTGAAAGGTGACTTATGCCTGATCTACAAGGCATTCTCTGATCCAGACCTGATAAAAATGTTACATATTTGCAAGAAAAATGATATGATGGTTATGCATTTCATGGACCTGAACCTTATTTGTAACTCTAACAGAATTAGCTGGAGAGACAGATTCTCAATGGCTACCTCATCTGTGGAATAAACTTCCTATTTTCATAAAACAAAGTCTGTCACTCATTCTCTTCAAAAAGATTTTGGATAAATTGATGGGAAACCATACATTCACTTCTAGGGTACTGCCAATGTCCCTTATGGATAGAGGCAGTCTGCAAACTGATTCAGGACACTAACACTCAAAGACCCACTACCCCAATACTACCCCATCCAATATCTGGGAAATTAAGATATAATATTGCCATATCCTGTGTATTATTGGCTAGGCTTGTGAAGGCTGTTATATCTTAGCTTAATATTCACTTATGGACCTATGATCCTACAAATGGCTGTGCTTGAGACAATGTACAGGATGGGGTTTAGTACTTTCTCTCTTTGTTTGGCATAAGGGTTAATGTCTTTACATCACAGACAGAAAATGAAGGCAGTTGATTCTGATGGTCACTACTTCTGGCTTTTGTTTCCACTCCCTTCTCCAGAAGTAGTTATTATGCAGATTTCATAAGGGGTGTTGAGGATTGTGAAAAGGGGATTATATGAAAAAATATGTAACAGGTTTCTGATTTACTGATGTACTATTTTCACTCCAGGATGGTGCAAATAGGGAACTTTGGTTTGAAGTGGCATGAGTTTGTATGATAGGAGGACAAATTGTTTCAGAGAGTATGGGTGCAGGGGCAAGTGCTGCAGGAGGCTATCCAGGCTGAGTCATCAAGAGGGAGATGGAAACAGCAAGGTTGCAAAGTCATAATGGCTTACTGTTTTGCGTTCTTGGGGGAGGGCCTAGATCAGCAACAAATGGAGTTTGCCTTGCAGACAAATTTACCATTGGGCTGTTCCTTTGAGGATAGTTAGGGGGAGGGGAGGGACTTGTGTGAGGTCTTAAGATAGACGGAGAAGTGGGAGGGATGATATCTAAATCTAATAACGTTAGGTTAATGGAAGGGTCATTTTCTTTGGCACTACAGACTGTACTGCCAACCCATCCTGAAGTATAGTTAGGGTGGGGGTTGGGTAGAAGAAGGCCTGCTGTGGTTAATCATGGTGGTTCGGCCCTTCTTCTCTCCCCTTTCAAGTTCAGTTGGCACTCTCATTTGGGTCATGTGAGTGGTGTTACACTGCCTGGTGGAGTGGAATTCTGTTTAGTGAGTGATTACATGCTGCTAATATCTGCATGCTGCCAAGTTTTGTAAAGATGCATTTTTGAATATATTAAATATATTATGTAGGTGAGCATTCTATCACTCTGCCAAGCTGATTTTATTATATTCTTATCTATGAGTTGATACTTCTTCTTCATCTTCTTCTCTTTTGGCTGTTCCCATTAGGGATTGCCACAGTGGATCATTTGTTTCCATTTCTTCCTGTCCTCTGCATCTTGCTGTGTCACACCAACCACCTGCATGTCCTCTTTCACCACAGCCATAAACCTTATCCTAGGCCTTCTTCATTTAATCTTACCTGGCAGCTCCATACTTAGCATCCTTTTCTCAATATACCCAGCATCCCTCCTCAGCACTTGTCCAAACCAACGCAATCTCACCTCTCTGACTTTGTCTCCAAACCGTCTAACCTGAACTGACCCTCTAATATACTGATTCCTAATCCTGGTCCATCCTTGTCACACACACTACAAATTTTAACATCTTTAACTCTGCCACTTCCAGCTCTAACTCATGCCTTTTTGTCAATGCCACCGTCTCCAACCCATACAACATAGCTGGCCTCACTACCCTCTTGCAGACCTTCCCTTTCACTCTTACTGGTACCCGTCTGTCACAAATCACTCCTGACATTCTACTCCACCCATTCCACCCTGCCTGTACTCTCTTCTTCACCTCTCTTCCACACTCACCATTACTCTGAACTGTTGATACCTAGTACTTAAACTCATCCACCTTCACCAACTCTACTCCCTGCATCCTCATCATTCCTCTAGCCTCCCTCTCATTCACACACACATATTGATACTATGTTTGTTAATAAAGCTGATCGCAAAATCATGACTGTTTCTTGGTCTGTTTTCTTGGATGGGAAAGATCAGCAACAAATATGAAAATATAAATAATAAGTGGTTAACAGTGATTATTTTTTCTACTGAAGGGCACTTTAGATTAACAATCTTAGTATCATTTTGTTAACACCTCCTTGTCCAACATAATACTTCCTATTAGTATCTGGTAAGCTATTTAGTTAAAGAAGTCAGACCCAAAAATGGACTGGATGTCATAAGGAGCTATGGGTATTAAATAGAAGTATTCAAAAAAGTGCTATCAGTTTAAATGAATTTAACCTCTTATTGTAGAGGCCCATGGGACATATGTAAATGACCCCAAAAGAGCATACTAGTGCTGCAGTTACATGCCTTCTGAATATCCATGATTTTTTTATGTTTTTTTTTAAGTCATTTTGGGTATTTTGTAACAGAGACTGCCAGCCATAACTGCAGGGGTAAACAAAAATGTTTTAAGTTAATTTTTTGGTTTAATATGCGTCAGCTGTTTCAAGAAATGTTAAGACTAACAATTTATATTATGTCTTCTTAGGTCACGTGACAGTTATATGTATATCTAAATGTTTTATGTGAGAGAGGTTTTTATTAGTCTGAGGAAGTCCTTTATTGTTTATTGGACAAAAGCATCTACTAACAAACCAAGTTGTAAATCTCCTGTAGAATCTTCATGGTGAAGCAGTGCTGAAACTTTGGCGAGGATATACATGTATATGTATGTATGTATGTATGTATGTGCTGTGTGTGTGTGTGTGTGTGTGTGAGTGTGTGTGTGTGTATTTATTTATCTGCATATCTCTCTCTCTCTCGTTTTAGATATATATATATATATATATATATATATATATATATGTATATATATATATATATATATATATATATATATATATATATATATATATATATATATATATATATATATATATATATATTTATTTATTTATTTATTTATATGTATATATGGGTCTGTGTTAGAATGTAGTAATGCCAAAAGATCACATATACCAATTGTGACATTGCACTTCAGCTGCCAATGGGTAAAACCCCAAACTCAGCTCTACAGTGATCTCAGACAATCTCCCACTTGTGGCCTAAATGTTATGAGTACCAATGCTATGGACATCTGAAGTTCTAACATGGACCCGGATATATACATATATATATATATATATATATATATATATATATATATATATATATGTCTATACACACACAGATATATATCTATGTTTATGAATGTGTGAATATGTGTGTGTAATAAAAAAGAGTAAGGAACAATGTGGATGACTGATCACACTGGAGTGAAAAAAATCACAGGTACTGAATGAAAACATCATATCACTTTTTACTTAGAAAACCAAGGAAATAACGTCATGTTGGGAGGGATGCAGAACGGAGTGGGTAGACCAAGTGACAGACAACAATATATAAAGGGAATAAATATATATATATATATATATATATATATATATATATACACACACAGACACACACACATATATATATATATATATATATATATATATATATATATATATACACACACACACACACACATATATATATATATATATATATATATATATATATATAGATGTTATATAAATATATATATATATATATATATATATATATATATATATATATATATTGATGTATGGAACTAGTACCCTTAGTATGGATAAAGCACGTGGGCTAGATGGGCTTTCATCCATTATCCTCTGGAAATCTGGCTGTTGTGTGTTGGCAAACCTTGTGACAGAGACCTTTAAAAGATTGTTCTTCAACACAACAGAAAGTAGGAGGAATTTGGATAACTGTCAACGAAATCCATGAAAGTCATGGAGAAAAATGATTTTTTTCTTTTTCTCCAAGAAAACAATCACCACGACAACTGCCAGCACTGAGTATATGAACAGGTGGAGCTGTCATTCAAAAGTCATCTACTTTGAAGGATTAGTTCTTGAGAAACCTGACAAGAAAGTAGAGGTAGACTTGGCTTGCATGGATCTTCAAAATCTTTGAGTCAGTCTCACACAGGTGGCTGCTAGAAAAACTATGCAGATAAGGAACAGAACCAAAGCAGTGGAAGTGGATTGCTACATTGTTGAAGGTGAAGTCACAAAGTATTATAGGTACAGCTATGACATTAGTAACAAATTAATTGACTATTGGAGTACTGCAGAGGTCAATCCTTGGTGCAGTACTCTTTAGTCTGTTTGTTTTTGACATAGCAAATGGAAGAAGAACAGTATTATCCTCTTTGCTAATGGCATAAACATATGTGCATCACTAGAGCATGTGTAATAGTTTAGTGAAGGGTTTGGAAAGACTGACTAAATGGACATAAAGTTAGCAATTAAGGTTCAGTTTTTATAAATACTAAGTATTGTACTTATGTCAAAACTAACTTTCTGCGAATTATCTACTAGGGATGTGGAAGTAATAGTAACTCTGTAGGAAACAATTCTGGTAGAGTTGACAACACTTAGATCATACTACCAAAAGCAGACTATCAGGTCAGTGACAGCAACAAACAGAATGTAGAGATAAAGGGCCAATGTTCTTACTCTGATTGGCCCCAGTGAATCAATACATCCGATATTATGCATATTTCTTTTAGTCATGCAACAAGGCAAGATCAGACTGTTGGTCACTGTTTGGAGGAAAGCCACCAGAAAACTTTGTAGGATACATGGGAAAGGATGACATCAGAAATTAGAGGAGCTGAAACATTTTCACTGGATAAGGGACGACAATGTGACAAAAAAAGGGAAAGTAAGGGCAGCAGACCATAAAAACTATCTATACCCTGGCTCTTAAAAGTAGTTTTTTTACAGAAAAGGTTATTAACCAAGGAAATTAATGTGATACTGTATGATTCTGTCAATACAAAGAACTATTATTTTAATTGCCAAAAATGTTTCTGGCATATCCTTCATTTTATTTATTTATTTTATTTATTTTACATTTGTTAACCGGGCTAGTCTGACTGGATATATTTCCATTTTCAGCAGAGGCCCAGGGAGAAAAGCTCCACATATGGACATAAGAGATTTATAATGAGTACAAATAACAAGTTACAAATAACAAGTTACAGACTTGTAACACTTCAACCAATGCATCTTGATTACAAAAAGAAGGCAACTGGAAAAACTAAAATACATTCTATTAAACATCAATACAACTTCTAGAACCTGATAAATAATAAGAGAGACCAGGGAAAAGAACTAAAACATTGAAACCTAAAACTAGATTACAAAGAAGTACACTACCTAGACTATCTAAATACTATCATCTTTAGCATAATTACATATTGTAGCATGAGAAGAGAGAGTAAAGGGACAGGAGTTACAAAAAAAAAGCAGTAGAAGGGCAGTGTAGAGTTGATAAAGATATAAGCTTCCTGGGAATAGGGTCAGAGACACAAGGAATAGGATTTGTGAGGAGAAGGAGGCAAGGTGGTGAAAGGCCAGTTAAGGGGGGGGGGGCGTAAGAAAAGGGAGAGGAGTGGTAGGTAAGGAATTAACATTTAATCAGGATTTGAACAGGGACACATCCAGTGGCTTTTCAGGTAGATTCTAAGTTTTTGTTTAAACAAAGTAGTAGATGCCATAGAAGTAAGTTCAGTAGGAAGTTGATTCCAGTGTTTACCCAAGGCATTTGAGAAGAGGGAGTCACCAGCTAGGTTATTAGATTTTGTCAAGGAAACTAGCAGTTTGTTTGATGAGCGGAGGGAGTTTAGATTAGAATATGTGGTTAAGAGGTTAGAAAGTGCAGGTGTATTTTGACTTTGGTATAGAGCTCTATGGACAACTGTAAGTTGGGAAAGAAGTAGCATGTTAGACAGTTCAAGCCAGTTAAGTTGCTGCAGATTTAAACAGTGATGTCTTCTAAAAGGCTTACCAGTAACAAATCTGGCTATGTTATTGTAGGTGGTTGATAGTTTGTGAAGATTGTTTTTTTGAGGTTAGTGTAGATTGGTGAGGCATAGAGAAGAGTAGAGATGAGGTGAGAATGGGCAAGAGTAGCTTTGGCTGGGGAGGTTAAAAAAGTCCTAATTCGATAGAGAGAGCCGAGTTTCCTGTTTACATTTTTAATGGTATTATTAATGTGACAGTCAAAGGTAAGGTTGTTGTCTATTGTGACACCTAGCAGTTTGGTAGTGGGGGTCAGGTGATATAATGGTTCCATTATTAGTTAAGATAGTGAAATCTAGTGCAGGGGATCTATTAGTAGGCTTAAAGAGTAGGAGTTTGTTTTTTTTTGCGTTAAGGAGTAGGCAACGTTTTAAGAACCAAGTTTTGACTTTGGAGAATATATCTTGAGTATTAGTTTGGAGTTCAGCAATGGATTTAGCAGAGCAAATTAGTGTGGAGTCGTCAGCATATTGTATGCATGTAGCCTGGGGAATAGCTGCTTGTAGGTCATTTATAAAGAGGGAGAAAAGAAGAGGTCCGAGGATAGAGCCTTGGGGGACCCCAAGTGAGATAGGTAGAAGAGATGATAGTTTCTTATCCCAGAGAACGGCTTGTTTCCTATTAGAGAGATAGGAACTGAACCAGTGGACAGCTTTAGGCTCTAAGGAAAGAGATTTGAGAATTTGTATAAGGAGAGAGTGATTAACCATGTCAAAGGCTTTGGATAGGTCGATAAAGAGAGCTGAAGACAGGATGTTATCATTACGATTCTTGTTAATCAGGTCAGTAAAGGAGAGGAGAGCAGTAGTTGTGCTATGAAAAGGCCTAAAGCCATGTTGACAAGTAGTAAGAATGTTGTTTTTTATTAGGTGGTTCATTAACTGCTGGTGAACACATTTTTCCATGATCTTAGCGAGTGGGGACAAGAGAGCTATGGGTCTATAGTTGGAGTAATCATAGGAGTTACCTCCTTTGTGTAAGGGTATGATGTGTGAGATTTTCCAGATGTCAGGTATGGTTTCTTCACTTATAGTTCTATTAATGAGAATGGATATGGGATAGGCTATTTCGGAGGCTGCTTTTTGAAGGAATTCAGATGGAAGTTGGTCTGCTGAAGGGGAGCATGGTTTGAGTTTATGGATACATTTCTGTATAAAGGAGGTAGAGATGGGTAGAAGCCTAAAGGTTGTTAGTTTGAGGGATACAAGGTCAGGGATATTAGTGTTGTCACTAGAGAGATGAGAGGCCAAGGCATTAATAGTGTCAGTAAAGAAAGAGTTGAAAGTATTGGCTATATCAAGGGCAGAATTCTTTTCAGACCCAGATGGGGATGGAGTGGAAGTCTGTCCAGGGTGAAGAAGTCTATTTAGGGTTGACCAGAATTTTTGAGGGTTGTTGTGATTAGCTTGCTGGAGGTTACTAAAATAACTCCTTTTATCAGTGAAGATGGCTTTTTTGGTAGTGTTTCTTAGGTGCCTGAAAGTCTGTTGGTCTATAGGAGATTTGCTAGTTCGCCATTTTTTCCATGCTTTATTTCTAAGTAACATTTTTGTCTAGTGTCATTAGATAGCCAAGGGGCAGGTTTAGATTTAATTCGGATGGAGCGTTTTGGAGCATGGTAATCTAGAATTGTTAGGAATGTGGTGTTAAAGTATTGGACAGCTTCTTCAAGAGGCAGTGTCTTTACTGGGTTCCAGTTACAGGCATTTAGTTCAGTTTTAAATTGAATAGTGTTGAAATGTTTGAGATCGCGTATGGTTCTAAAAATTGGAGTATTGTAAGGGGCATTTTTCTGTCTTATAATATAAGTTAAATTGTGATCACTAAAGTCATCAGGTAATGTTCCAGACTTATATTTTAGTAGAGGTTTATTCACGAGAATCCAATCAATAATACTTTCTTTGTTATTAGGTTTGTTTATCCTAGTAGGGGTGCTTATTGTCTGTGTAAAGCCTTGGAGGTTGATATGAGAGGTTGAGTTATTAGTGTTAAAATAGGTCCAGTCTAGATTAAGGTCTCCTAGTATTATGGTTTCTTGTGGGTGGGTGGAGGTGGACCAACTGAGGATATTTTCTAAGGTAGTAATGTTGTTGCCTGGTGGTAGATAAATACAGATTATATAGATAGATTTTTTCGGGTTAAGTTGAAGCTTTGAGATAAGAAGTTCAGACTTGCTAATGTCCAGGTTGTCACAGGGTACTAATGTTACATTGAGTTCATTTTTGAATAAAAGAGCTACTCCTCCACCTTTTTAGTTTTATGGTCGAGTCTTAAGATGTTGTAACCTGGGGAGTGATTTCATTGTCTGTAGTGAAGGGTTTTAACCAGGTTTCAGTTAAACAGAGAATATCAAAGGAGTGGTGTTCAAGAAGGGAGTGGAGATGGGTGATTTTGTTATTTATACTTCGTATGTTAAGATGCCCTATGAGTAGGGTATTAGTGTTGGAGTTTGGTATCAGTGAGGAAGAGTTTAGTGTGGTTGGGATAATGTCTGATGAGGTAGGGAAAGGCCCTGGGTTTGGGTGAATGTCCCCATCTGCCAAGGTAGAGTGGGTAAATTCAAGGTGAGCTTTGTTAGACAAGTTCAGGAAGTATTTTAGTTTCTTAAGCATGAGATTTTGAACTTTAATATGAGATAGCCTGTGATATTTAGCTAGGAGGAAGCTGGGGTAGAAGTTATATTTAAGTGTGTAAAGTTTAGGCTATTGAAATCTGAGGCTGTATGTTTGGGAGTGTGGTGAAAGTGGTAATTGAGGCATGATTCATAACAGGTTAGGAAGTAGGGTAGTGTGAGAGCAAGCAAAATAATCAATAGAAGTATTTGTTTTGTCCGTGCAGCTTTTGTTACAGAGTTTTTAGAAGAAGTGTTGAAAGCTTTGCAGGACATGTTTATCTGTGGAGAAAGGAGTTAACTAAGGAGTTAGGTCAGATTATAGAATTAGTAAGAGAAGCTAGAAGGAAGGGTTAAAGTAAGTATTTGTCTGTGTGTGGGAGGGTGGAGATAGGGGAGGTAATGGAGGAGGGTGTGTTTGGGAGGGAGGTACAAACTAGAGTAGGAGTTTTGCCTAGGTGTAGTCAAAGGGGTGTGGTATGTGAGGAATAAGGCCGAGGGCACGTGGGGGGGGTGGGATAAGGGGGTAGGGAGGGAGGCGGGCAGAAATAGCTAGAGGGAGAGCGAGTCAATCAGTTTAGTAAGCTGAAACGTTACTGTTTCCTAAGCTATGTAGTGTAATCAGAAGGGCTTGGGGAGAAAGGTACAGGAAGATGGAGAGGAGAAGGTAGTTTTACAAAAATATAACAGGTATAAGGTATATGTAAGAATATATAGGGATTAGCAGTGGGTCCCTGAAAGGAGTAAGTGAGAGTATGTAGGTAAGCAGAAAAGTCAAGATACAGTCATCTAGAGAATCAATAGGTGAGAAGAAGAGTGAGAGGAATGCAACAGCCAGGAAAGTAGTGTAGGTACAGCGAGGGAACAGAAAAGGACAGGCGAGCAGGACGTCGCTACAGAGGTGAAGCTGGCAGAGGAGGGAGACTCTAGGCCAAACAGGGGCAGGAGGGAGTAACTAGGAAAGATGAAAGGGGAACTAGTAAACTGCAGGTAGGCAGGGGACAAACAGTCCTAACTGGAGCCAAGTGAGTGCTGCCCACAAGAGGAAAACACATAGAATAATATAATTCAGCAAATAGACGTACAGTCCGTAATGTTGAGAGTAAGTATCACTAGACCGTCATTCAGGAGGAGCTAGGGGTGCTTCCTGGGTGCCAGCACAAAATGGCCTGCTTTGTATCTTCTGGGAATCCAAGTGAGATAGGCCAATAGGGAGGGGACACCCGATGAGGAGCACAAGGCTTAAAATGCTGGAATACAAAAACAGAACAGTAGGGTTAGGGAAAATAGGTAACAGGAAGAAACATAGGAGGTTAGCATAGAAGAGGGTTAACATAAGATTGGGAAACAGAAATAACATAGGAGGTTAGCATGGAAGAGGAAGGAGAGATATCATGTAAGAAGTATACAGGTACAATAGAAAGAAAATAAAATATCTGCAAATCACAGCAACAAGTAATTACAAGGTAATGTACATTTCTAGTAGCACCAGATATAATGCAGTAATACAGATTACCTTAAGTAGTTATTCAAGACAGGGTCATTGCAGTTAAGAGCTAAATGCTCAATCACATTCAAATAGGTTAGGAAGTGTACATGCAAGGAGTAGGTACAGTGTATTATATTACAATTCAGTTAGGCATATCTTATGAGTTAACGCTGATCTCCCTGTACTGGGCAAACACTACAATCAAGCAGCATCAGTAGTATACTTGTTTCAAAAGAAGAGTAATTACTTAGCAACTGTGAACAGTGGGAACATGGAAGTAGGCATCATTGTCATAGCGTTAAACTTAAGTACTGCTTATTTATAACTTTAGTGACTAAAATCCCATACATAAAATGGAGGTCTTAAAGGTCTCTAGTAACTTAAATACAGGGCAATGGTAGTATAAATCCTTAGAGTCTAATTGCAGTAGAAAATAAACCAAGGGTAACAAGTGTCTAGCGTCTAAACGCAGTAGAAAATAAAACAGATTTGCTTGTGTCCTGGCGACTAAAATCCCACTCCGCCACATCCGCCACACTTTTCAAGGTCCAGTCAACATTTTGAATGTTGTGTATATCAAGACAGACCATTAAAGAGATGAAGAAAGGGTATGAGTGCAGGTAGGGATGAAAGGGGGACAGAATGCTAAATTAATTTAAAACACAGGCTTACTGCCATCTTCTCCCATCAAGCAAATGTAATGTTATGGTGGCCATAATGCTAATTTGGAAATTTAACACTTCTTACCTAAATACTTTTTGAAGAAAATGTACAGGTGTACAGAAAAAAAAGATAATTTTGCATTCTATGGCTGTATGGCACCCTTCTTACAATATTATAAATTACTATCTAGAGAACTTTACAATTGTAATACAATGCAAGTAGTGCTGAATGCCCTGCTTGCCTAGCATTTTATGCATGATGCACTGTGAAAACGATGTGTCAGAGAGTAAATATCTGAATGGATGCCTATAGTCATAAAATCAACTTTTCTAAACCACTTGTGCTGGTGAAAGCCACAGTGATATGCTGGGATGAGTAAACTGGACATCTATAACTGATTCATCTGCTGAGATGGTCAGATATGCCCAGGCAACTAAAGAGATGTAATCCTTCTGGCATATACTGGATTCATCCCATAGGGGACTATCTGTGTACTATACCTACTACACCTACCATGGGTAGTACTCAGGACATCCTGTCAAGATGCCCAGATATCCTGTAACTCTATACAACCCAGAGGAGCAGAAGGTCTGCTTTAGGCCCCTTTCTGATTGCTGAGGTTGACACTTACTCATAGAGACTGACGCTGATACCATGTGAAAAAACTTAATTTCATCCCCTTATATTTGTAGTCTCACCATTTTTTGTCATGGAATAAATCAGTGAAAATAGGTAAGAATCGGGATATAATCAGATCAGTAACCCAACATATTCAGCCTATGGTTCAGTCCTTGTTTCTTTACTACACTGTGATACAAAACCTGCAAAAACTGCTGCGTAGGAAGCGTCCACCAATTCTATCTATCTTCACCCTTGAGTAAGACTCAAGACTCTTAACCTCTTCCAGTTAAGATAACAACTTCCTCTACATCTATAGGCCATCACCCGCTGTTTCTGGGAAAGAAGTATGACCTCCAATTTGAAGGTGCTGATTTTCATCCAAGCTGTTTCACACTCTGTTGTGAACCATGTTTAGCCACAGAGGGGATAACAGTCATGTGGCCTTAAGAGGGCAGCATCATCTGCAACCAATAAAGGTGATGCCCTGATATCTTCAAATGGATATTCTTCATAATTTGTTTGTGCCTTTGCATCCAACCCATAAAAATCACAAGCAAAAGGAGGGATGACACACACCCATTTTGGAATCCTATAATCATTCTACATTCATACATTTGTGTGTGCATACATAGCTTAATATTAAATTGCAAATGGGTTAAATATGGATCCTGAAACAGAGAAGTCTCTTAGTTCTATATAGTGCTAACATGACTGTCTGTATGAAACCTCCATTTCCTATTCTTCATATACTAAGGTATCACTGTATTACATTGTTTTCCAGATCCAAGTCGATAGCATTCTTCATTACATACAATCATAACAATTGAAGAATGAGCTAGCTGGTTCTTAAATATTCATTCCTTTATCACATTGCATATGTTCTCTGCCTACAAAAAGCTGTCCATCCTGAGTTTAAAACCATTAGTTGCTCTGAAGCATAAAGAAGACCATTCTGTACTGGGGCAGAACACTGTGCAAAACAGTAAATTCACTATTTATTGCTGAACCTTGCTCTCATTAGATTCCATTCAGATCCACACTACTATTTATTTCTGATATTCCTAGATTATTAAATAGGCATTCATCTTTAAATGCTATGAGGTCTCCATGAACCCCCTCAAATTCTGTAGCTTATTATTGCAATTTTCTGACTTAAACCTATGAACCTCTTTGGCCATCTACACTGAACTGAACTTTCTTTTATGGTCCAAGAATGATAAACAATATTTTTTACATTGGCTTTATTTATGTTAATTTACAATAGCAATATTAGACATAACTTTCTATTTTCTAACAGCTTGTAGCTTTCCTATATGGTATATTTTATTAAAATTAATTTTTAAATGCTTTTCATAATCAGTTTTCATCCCACAGTTCAGAGCAAGATGTAAAAGTTCCCTATATGCTTTCTCCTACTAAATGCTTCTTTTTGTTTTTGTCATTTTTTTGCAGGTCACATATGCAGATTTGTTAAGATTTAGTGTCAAATCATTCTGAACTAAACAACCATGCAGCCTAAAAACTGTATTTTATAATATTCCTGATCCCTGTCACTGGGTATTATTTTAAGTAATTTAATATTGCATATTTACACATATATCTGAATTGGTAGCTTAATATTAAATTGCAAATGTGTTAAATATGAACCATGAAATAGAGTAGTTCATTACTCCTATGAAGTGCTAACCTAATAGCCTGTATGAAACCTCCATTAACTACCTTTCATCTATTCAATTAACATGTTGTTACATTGTTTTCCAGATCAAAATCAATAACCTTCTTCCTTACCATTGTATGGCCCATGTTGCCCAAAGCCTGGCTTAGACCTGGACATATTACATCCTCTTGTCAGCATCTTTATACAACTCCTGGTATGTTACACTACAAGTGAAGTGGGTTTATGTTAGTATAAAAGCCCTGCCTAAAAGTAAACTGCAAGATTGCTAAGTTCCCAATTCAGCCAGCACTGATGACATAGAGGAATAATGCCCTGGCTATGATCCATGTATTCTGAGTTCAGCTAGTGTTTTGAGTCCCTGCTGGAGCTGGCTAAAGAGGAAATTTAATGCTGAGGTACTTGTCTGCCTGCCTCTTTCAGGATGAAAGGTGTGGAAACATGCTTGGACATGGCCAATCATTTAACAGCGAAGTGATATTGAGGCCATGGCAAGTGTCCATTCCTCCTGCAGGGAGATAGGCACAAGTGCAATTTGCCACCATATTGGTTGGGTTATTTCCCACTTGGTGCTATTGTACACACATCTAGGTGACATCAGCCAACAGATCAGCAGAAAGGTGGGGCTTAAACAAGGAAAGCTTTGTCACAATATGATGGCTCCAGCTTTTCCACTCCTGTCACAGGTTATGGGTTGGGTAAATCATAGAAAATTCAGCAATCTGGGCACTTCTTATCTGGAAGGATGGTCTCCATCCCATGAATGGGACACACAGTGGCATCCCCAGTGCAGTGACTGTGTGAAGATATTCCCCTCACAAAAAAGGGTAAAAGGGTCACAGTTCTACTGAGCTACTATGCCATTTAGTCACAAACAATCTTCTCCATAACTTTGAACATTCCATATATTTAGTAGACTATATGACCATATATGTGCACGTGTAGGTGTGTGTGTGTGTGTGTGTGTGTGTGTGTGTGTGTGTGTGTGCGTGTGTGTGTGTGTGTGTGTGTGTGTGTGTGTGTGTGTGTGTGTGTGTGTGTGTGTGTGTGTGTGTGTGTGTGTGTGTGTGTGTGTCTGTGCAAATTGCTTCTTTTGCCGTGCATTGGTTTTATTTTCTAAATGGTTGACACCTGTCAACAAAAGTAGCAGATCAAATGGAGAATTTACCTTTTCCCCAAAAACTATGCAATCTCAGAGTTGGAATATATAATTAACAGGGCAGTGTGAGGGTTGGAGGGGGACTTGGCCTAGCTACAAAAAAATCAATGTTTTACTTTCCATTTTGTTGTAAATTTTTTGCATGTACAAACGATGCTTGGCGCATGTGTAATAGCATGTCAATGTGCATAATGTCAATTATTTGGTGTCAACATTATGCTTATTAGTGTTGTTCAACAAAGGTAAGTAAATCAATCTCTCTCTTTATATCTATATAAATATATATATATATATATATATATATATATATATATATATATATAGTAATCCAACAACCACTCCGATTCCAAAAACTAAAGCCCAAAACGTTTATTCACAAATTCACAATACAAAAATAATAAAAGTCAAGGTCAAGCACTTTCGTATTATCACTTCTTCAGAACAAATTCATCACCACAACTCAGCCTTATATAACAAATAACATCCTAAAAAACAGTGTACAATATATCTGATAGTATTCAAAAGAGACAGAAAAATATACATATTTTTAAAAAAATAATAAGTAAAACAGGTGTATATATATTTATATATAAACCTGAAAATTAACGTTTTAATGCCCTATATTTTAATTCATGTTTAATACTGACATGCTCATTTAAACCTGGGCTTTCACTAGCATTAAGTCTTAATTGCCATTTAACTTTGGCCCTCAATAATCTATTATTCCAATCACCATCTCTAAAATCATGTCCTACCACTTTTAGTATCCCAAACTTAAAACTATGACAAGGGAACATTTTAATATGTTTGTATAACGCATTTTTTTCATCTTTTCTCTTAACACTATAACAATGTTCATATATCCTTCTACTCAACTTTCTCTCAGTTTTACCTATATAGAATTGTCCACACTCTGAACAAAGGGCTAGGTAAACCACCCCAATAGTATTACAGGATCCACTCATAAAAATAATCTCTCTATTATAGGGGCCCAAAATAGTTTTAGGAACATCAATAATAAACTTACAATAATCGCAAGCCCCACATCTACAAGTACCTTTTAGCTTATTATTATTACTAGAATAGTTATTTTCTAATAAGTACTTTAAATTATTATTCATCCTGTATGTAAATAGTGTTTTTTCACCTAATATTGTTAATAAATCTTCATTCCCCTTAAACATTGCCCAATTGTTTTTAATAATTCTCTGAACTTCATCTGAGGTTTCACCATAAGTTAAAACCATAGCTTGTGAGAAATTATTAACCTCTTGTGACTTCAAAAATGGTATTTCCTCATCCATACCTAATAGAGGTTTGTATCTCACATCCCACTGGTCAATAAGCTCTTCTCGAATCTGAGAAACAAACGAGTATGTATACCCTCTAGCTAAAAACATTTCTAAAAGTAATTGAGTTTCCCTTTTTACAAATTCTATATTAGAGCACATTCTTAAAACCCTAACCATCTGTCCCTTAACTATATTTCTTTTAACATAATTTGTGTGGCTACTCATATATTCTAGGTAGTCATTAGAAAATGTATGCTTTCTATACAAACATGACTGAAAACTTTTTGAATTAGTATCCTTAAATAAAGTAACATTCAAAAAGTTAATACTTTCACTATTTGTACAACCTGTAAATTTAAAATAGTCACAGACTTTATTTAAAAAATCCATTAATTTCTCATGTGATCCTTCCCCTTTCCATAAAATAAACACATAATCTAAAAACCTTAAATATAAATGCCAACAATCCTTAAAGGGGGAATTAAATAAAAACGTAGATTCCCATCTATACATCACAAGATTAGCAAATGTCGGGGCACAACTATTGCCCATCGCAACACCCCTAACTTGTCTAAAAAATTCTCCCCAAAGGTAAAAAAATTATATTTTAACACCAACTCCATCAATTCTAATATAAAATTAATCATACTATTACTTAAATTACTCTCTAAAACTAATACCTCTTGGAACATCTCCAGACCTATACCATGGGGAATAGATGTATGTAGGTCCACCACATCCACAGTGGAAAAACAAATATCATCATTATAAAATTCCTTATTCACTCTTTTTAAAACATCCCAGGAATCTATTAAAATATGCTTCACTGGTGTTATAGCACCTTTAACAACACGATCAATAAAAACACCCAAAGGATACAAAATACTATTAAAACCAGGAATAATAAGTCTATAGGGTGGATCAACGAAGTCTTTACGTGTTTTAGGGATATCAAAGGCAAGCGGAATGGTCGGATGTTCCACTATCAGAAAGTTAAATACTTCCTCATTAATAACCCCCTGAAACAATGAGTCATCCAGTATTAATTTAATTTTCTTATGGGCCAAATTTGTCTCATTCCTTGAAACCATTTCATATTTAGATCCATCGTTTAACATACAAAAAATGTTATTATAGTAGTCCATGTTATTAACTATTACCATACCCCCTCCTTTATCAGGCTTCATATACCTAACTTTATTGTCACACCTTATTTCCTCTAACAACATCTTTTCTTCCTTAGTCAAATTAAACACTCTCCTTTTGTGTTCATTAAGCTTTTTGTATATCTCCTGAGAACATACATTTTCAAAGGAACTTAAAATAGGTAATAAAGGTGGGTTGTAACAACTTTTTTTCTTTATCATATTCTTTTTCCTAGGACTACATCCTTCATTGTTGTCTCTATTTAACATCTTAAGATTCAATTTCCTAACAAATATTTTCAGTTCTATTAAAGTTTTGCTAACATCTTCCCTAGCATTTGGAACAAATTTTAACCCTCTCATTAATAAATGGAAGAATCCTTTACTCAACTCTAATCCAGTATAGTTATAAATTTTAAACCCTTTATAAAGGAATACTATTCCGTCATCCGAAATAATATCTTCGGACATGTTATTCACATTTGTCACCTAGACTATTCGTAACTGTTCTTTCGTCGGTTCAGTGGGTTTCGGGAATTGTAATCTTCCTTCCACCCCTGTCCCCTAAAAAATCAGATTTATCTAGTCTACCTTGATTTTTATTAGAAATTCTCTCTGACCTCCTTAATGGTGGAAATTCAGTTTCATAAGAGTTAGCATTACTAATCTGTTTATTATTAACATTTTGTTTTAAACTACCCATAAGTGTAGAAACATTATTACTTTCAATAACAGAATCTAAATATGCTTTAGGTAAAGGATATGCCAACCCATGTTTATAATCATATTCATCTCTCAATAATTTTTTCTTTTTTCTGTCTATATTATTGCACACTTCATTTTCAACTTTATCAAATATAATGGTATACCTAAATGAATACTGATTAAAATTAAAATCATTCAAAATCAAATTATTAATTTAGTCAACGTCTCTAAATAATTCTTCAATTCTTTTATTATTTACTTTTAAAATAAAATCCATCAATTCAAGACCATGTCGGTCAAACATTTTCAAAAGTTCATCACATTCCTCCTGGCCTTTCTTAATTCCATTCTGGAACCTAAAGGCTCGAAGACCCTTTGGAACCCTCCCTTTAGCCATACTTTCCTTTAAATAGGCATTATCTCACAGTAAGGCTCGCACCTTATTCATTTTTATTTCTAGTGTCACTAACCTACTGTCCATGCTTGTCACGCCATTTTTGACAGAAGACGGGAACAAACCACATTCCTTTTTTGACCAGTCTCTCAGTCGATCATATATTCCATTTGTTACAGGATTATTAGTTCTAAAAACAGTTTGTCCCACACTTGTAAAAGGCAATGCTTGATTTTCAGCACACCGAGGACACTGTCACTGTTGCTGACTCTGGCTTTGTAAAACAGGAAGTGCACCATCAACATCTGTCCCTGGTGGATTTCTGCTTCTGTCTATAGCCATCGGACTATTAGTCTTTTGTATTTTATTAACTGTCTCCTGTAGTTCGGACATCTTATCAGTAAGGTTTAAAATTAAAGCGAACAAATTATCATTATTTGTTTCCACTTGTTGCCCACACGGAAACGGCAAGGAATCAAGTTCTTCCTCATATATATATATATATATATATATATATACATATATATATGTATATATATATATATATATATATATATATATATGTATGTATATACACACACACACACACACACACACACACACACACACACACACACACACACACACACACACACATGCATATGTCTTAATTAAAAGTTAGGGCCAACCCATTCATCACTCACATATCTTCTTTAATTTTTTCAATTCATTGTTAGTATTATTAGCAAGATCATGGTCTTCTTCCCTTTTTAATTGACTAAGACTGGGCATCAGTTTCGGTATAGTTATTATTACTCTTACATAGTCATCCTGTCAAATAACAATATTCACATTCATTGCTTCTCCCATGGCCACTGACTTTATACCTGGAATATAAAAAAGGATTTCCAAAGCCTCCTAAGTGGCTACTGATCCCAAGGGTAGCTATGATTGCCTAGCTATTTACTAACACTATTGGATTTCAGTCTCTTTAATGGACTAGGCAAGCCCTTGTTACTTTTGTGAAACTAAATAGTGAAGTCATCTCTTCTGTTATCCTATCTATTTTAATTGTTTTACATTTATTTGCAATGTATTCTATATTACAGCTGAATCATTGATTGCCTTTCAGTTATCATTACTTGAAGATTCAATTTTTCTAACGTATTAGTGTTTTTTATCTGGTCATCTCTCTGTGATGCTTGATCATGGAACCTCTGATTCTCTACCCACCAAAAATGCATTGTACCTGGTACTGCTAAACTCCCATTTCAAAATATTTAGTAGTTTCTCTAAATATTCTTTCTCAAGAGCACTAATCAATTCTCCCCCTCCCAATGTGTTTTGATCATATTTAAATAATCCCCTTTTTCCACTAATAGTATTCTTCTAATCCTGTACATGATTTTTGTGTAGCAGCTTGATAAATGCCTTACTACTTTTATAACTAATTTCATGTAGTCTCAGTTTAGCAGTGGTGCTATAACTTTATTTTTCAGGAGCACGCTCGGGAACACACAACATGATAGATGTGAAATAAAACAGCTCTGCATATCTGCCTCTGAAAAATTGGATAAAATCGCCAGGGAATCCTGTTTTCAGATCTTCCAGTTATGCATTAGGTTGCTAGCAATTTAAGTGAATGATTGCATTCACTAAACATTAGCCAAATTGATAGAAAATAGGAATTTTCTATGGCAGCATGGCCCAGGTGGAAGCCATGTCAACAATAGGAAAAATTAAGATTGCAGGTGGAGGAGGGAAGATTATTATTGATTATTTCATATTAAAAAGCTCACTGTCCTCCTTGACAGCCCTTCTGCATGAGGTGCAGTTATATATAAAGGAGCTAAAAGCAATGAGTAATGACACCAAATAGGAGAAAAATCTCATACATCAAAAATGGACCAAAATGGTTGAGACATACTGTAAAGAGAGATTTAATGAACATGTACACACACCAGCTAGAGGAATACATGGCATGGAATAAAAGACTAGAACTTAAAATAGGCGTAATGGAAAATCGCTCCCACAGAATCAACCTTCTGGTGATAGGCTTACATGAATACAGTGGTGTTAAATAAAATCAAGAATTCAATACACAGGCGGTTCAGATTCAAAAGTTTACTAGTGTGCACCAGGAGGCAAAAAACATACAAGTACAGAATTTTGTCTAACATGAAACAGGAAGCACACAATTTTATATAGGTTTAACATTCAAGCTGTGCCCACCTTACTGACGTGGTATGTCACAGGGCATCTACATCACTTTAGCTTACAGTCCTCTATTCATAAAAAACTGCTGATGCTGTATATTTTAAAAAAGTTTTCCTCTGGTAACAATATGGCCTTGCTATCCACCTGATCAGACATAATGTCTTTCTGTAAAGTTACTTCTTCAAGGTTTCATATCAGTTCAAATACAATAGCAGATTCAGTCTTAAAATACACATCTTTGTTCACTGTTATATTTTCCCACCAGTTGCATGCTATCTCAGTAACACATATACAAGGCCAAATCATCCCAGCAGGAAGGAACAGAAGATTTCATTATTTCACACATTTAATTTCCTGACCCAGCAGATAATCACTTGTGAAAAAGCATAAACATTAAAACTTGCTAAGCTAGCATCTGCCAGGGTCGAAGGTCAGCTTGCTTCAAGCCACACTGCAGTTTCAAATCTACTTACATTTACACATGAATTAATCCTCTCTGCTATATGATTAATAGAATAAAATGCATTATATACTACTTTGCTTTTAAACTAGCATTTCTCATATATTCAAATACACATTTTTCTAACATTTTCCCCCCATTAATACTTTTTATTCTATTTTGAAGGATGCATAGTGTCATTTCATCTCCTAACCTTTTCCACTTAGGATTTTCAGCTAGGTGAGTCATTCAATCTATACTTCAGAAAAAATGTCATCTGAGATCAATTTTTCAATCTCAATATCTTGATACAAAGTTTCAGTAACAGATACATCAATAAAATCTTTGATTAATCTTTTCATGCAGGGAATTCCACAGCAAACAAATGCTCCTATTAGGAGTATACCCACACAAATGGCAATCAGAATATTCATTAGGATGGAACCCCACCCCCCAAATAGATTCTGGAAAAAGTCCATCAGTGGGTTTGGGCCTGGTTCAGTCATGGCTGATACTTGCTGAATTAACTCTAGGTGGTTATTAATTTCATGCCTGTTATCTGGTATATACGCACAGCATTCTTCTTTGATAAGTGTGCATGTACAACCTCTCACCGCTAAGGTGAAGTCAAGAGCCATTCGATTTTGTAGCACAACAGTTCTCATTGCATTCAGTTCATCAGTCACCAGTTCTAGGGCAGAAAATGTTGCATTACTCATTACTTCGAGAAGTTTCGACAACTTCCTCAGCTCCCAGATCGATATGACTGCTCCGTAGGCTGGGAATATTCCTGCCCAAGATATAACACTGTCACTCAAGTCCATATGAGTCAATTTGCTTTTGTCTTTCACAGCATTATGGTATTTCCAGCCAGCTTCAATCTTTCCAACTGGATTCACAGGTTTTTCAACTGGACCTTCGGGTTTTCGGGCTGCTTCTCTCACGTTTCGTATCTTACCCAAAGGTAATTCTGCAGTATGTCTTATTGCCAGAACCAAATAACCCAAAAAACAACTGTCGGACCAATTCTCAGGTAACCATTTATATGCCTTTTTCCCACAAATAAAATAACAGTTTTCTACTTTGGTACTAATACGCATTAGCCCTGCATGAAACATTTTCTGATCTATAACTGACAATTGTTTAAACAAAACTGGATTCTTGCGAATGTCATTCATGGTTGTTTTCAATGAGTTCAAATATGAGTCATAATTAGTATTGCAAAAAGTATTGCCATTACTATTCTTAATATAACATCAGTAAGATATGGTTATATTACAATTGCTCCAGCCCACCTGGAGAGTATCATTTTTATAAAAATATACAATTCCTTTTTGTGTGACAGGTAAAAATAAAGCTGTTTTGTCCTGTGATCTCACAGTTCCTGTATCGAAGAGTAAATTCTCCCAAGTCTCATTTATCCCCAAAGGGACAGTGGACATTATCAGTCCTCCATATGCTGTTGGTATAGCTGTACAAACCCAGCAATTTGAAATGTTCATAGTCTCTGCATATACATGTTTCATGGCTAGGTATGTGTTAAAATTTGGATGCCAGTCTATAGACGTTTCGTCATGCCTTCCCACTTTCACTTGTGTGGTTGTGTGTAGGATAAATCACAACAAGATGAAAATTGTCACAATTACAGTCAATAAATGTACACTCAACAAAATGATTATGCAACATCTCTGGGGTTGATCTAAATTTCTATTCGCTTTGTTTTTGGCCATCTCTGTCTGGTTGTGTATCAGTCACAAAGTTTTTATCAAGTTGAAAGTTCTTTACCGGTTTGCAGTGTGTCAAATGAACCCGGGACGTCCTCTCGGCCACTCTAACTGCAGTAGGCGTTGCCAACAGAACCTGGTACGGTTCTTCCCACTTTGGACTCGCCCAATTCTTCCTTTTCGTCACTTTCAGCCAAACCCACGACCCTGGGGCCAAGACTGCTTCCAACGGTCTGGTCTGTTCCTTATCTGAAAAAGAGTTAAACTGCAAAACAGATTTATTTGTTAACAGTTTCCTCATATAACTAGCTAATGAACTGTCAGCCTCTTGCTCTGCAGGCATGAGAGCTTTCCACTGAGGCACATAATATGCTCTCCCAAAAACCATTTCAAAGGGAGTCAAACCCTTCACATTTGGAACCGTTCTCATGCTCAGCAGTGCTAAAGGCAGACAGTGTATCCAATTCTTTTGGGTTTCCTCAACTAGCTTCCTAAGTTTATTTTTGAGGGTACCATTGTACCTTTCCACCAGTCCTGCTGACTGTGGGTGGTAAGTACAATGGTTCTTTAAGGAGATACCAAAAAATCTCCCAAGTTGCTGGATTGTCTGGTTTACGAAATGTGTGCCGTTGTCACTATAAATCCTTTCCGGAATGCCAAATCTAGGGATTACTTCTTTTATCAGGGCTTTTGCCACTGTTGCTGCATCCGGGTTTTTGGTTGGAAAAGCTTCTACCCATTTGGAAAACATGTCTACAATAACTAAACAGTATTTTTTCCCTTCACACTTACTCAATTCTATGAAATCCATACAAATAATATGGAATGGATATGGTGGTATAGGAAAACTTCCTTGCTTGGTTTTAAATGCCCCTTGTGCATGGTGCTTGTTACAAGTATGACAAGCTGCACAAAATTTTTTTGTGTAATTTGTGTATCCATATGTTTGGAATATTCGGTTTACTAACTGTACCATCCCCCCCTGTTGAGACATGGCACTGCCCATGGCTCAACAAAGCTGCATATCTAAATAAATTAGACGGCAATATCGGTTTTCTCTCCTTGGAAGTGTACAGTCCATTCTCAAGAATTGCACCTCGTTTTACCCATTTTTGTTTTTCTGCTTTTGTAGTAAGCATCTGCATTGTTTTTAACATGTCTAAATCTAAAATCTCAGAGGATTGTAATTCCTCATTCAAAAGTAAAGTTTCTGAGTCTGAGGCTGCTTGCTTTGCAGCTGCATCAGCTCGTGCATTGCCTTTCGAAATCTTATCCTGTTGTTTTGTATGAGCTACACATTTACAAATAGCTACTTTGGTAGGTAACTGGATAGATTCTAATAACTCCAAAATAAATTGCGCATGATTAATAGGTTTTCCACTAGATGTTATCATTCCTCTATTTTTCCACTGTTGCGCAAATACATGTATTGTAGAAAAAGCATACTGACTATCAGTATATATGTTTACACACTTGTTTTTTGCTAAAGTACATGCCTGTGTCAAAGCTATCAATTCTGCTGCTTGTGCAGATAAGTTATGTGGTAAGGATTGGGCTTCTAGAATTTCAGTGTCTGTAACTACTGCATACCCCACCAGATTCTTTCCTGTAGGACCCCTTCTGCATGAGCCGTCCATGTAATATGTCACCTCGGCATTATCCAAGGGCATATATGTGAGATCTTATCTAGGCAAAGCTAACTGTTCAATTTCCTGCAGGGAGCTGTGTGGTGTGCCATCCACAGGAGTTGGAAGTAATGTTGATGGATTTAATGTCGTACATCGTTCAATTGTCATATGAGGTTGGCTCAGCAGTATAGTCATACATGAAAGATGTCTAGCAGGAGAAAGGTATGCCACTTTTTCTTGCAGTAAAATTATTGCAACTGCATGAGGCACTCTCAATGTGAGAGGGTGAAATAACACCACTGAGGCTGAAGCCTGTACTGCCATTGCAGCTGCAACTACTGCTTGTACACAGTTAGGCAAAGATCACGCCACTGGGTCTAACTGCGATGAATAATAGGCTATGGGGCGTTGCTTGTCCCCATGTTGTTGCGTCAATACTGACGTCATACAAACTTGCTTGCAATCTATGGTCTGAAAGAACCATTTGTGATAATTCAGAAGTCCTAGAACTAATGAAGAAGCTATCAACTGCTTCAACCTGCAGAAAGCCGTTTTTGCTTCAGTTGTCCATTGTAAAATATCTTGTGCTGCCATTGGTGTCTTATATATCAAGTCAGTCAGTGGAGCAGATTCCAAAGCATAATTTGGTATCCAGCTCCGACAGAAATTAGTTGTACCCAAGAAAGACATCATTTCCTTCTTGGTTGCTGGTTTGGGTGCTTGCAAGATTGATGTTTTTCTTTCCTCGTCTAGTATTCTACCATCATTGGATATTACATATCCTAGGTATCTTACTTGTTTTCTCCAAAGTTGTAACTTGCTTTTGTTTACTTTGTGTCCTTGTGTTGCTAAAAATGTCAATAACGCTACAGTATCCTCCCTGCATTGTTGCTGGGTGGGGGCTGCTAGCAAGATGTCATCTACATAAAGTAGAATTTGACTACCTCCCGGTGGGGTAAACTCTGCCAGGTTGCTAGCCATTTCTTGTGCAACTATTGTTGGGCTCTCACAATATCCCTGTGGTAGTCGAGTATATGTATACCTTTTACCCTGAAATGTGAATGCAAACCAATATTGACTATCAGGATGTATAGGTATTGAGAAGAAAGCATTGCTGATATCTACCACAGAGAAATACTTCTGTTGCGGTTCTAAATCGTTTAACAAAGTATGTGGGTCTGGCACCGTAGGTGCTCTAGGTATTACTGCATTATTTACAGCTTGTAAATCTTGTACCATCCGCCATTCCGTTTGCTTTTTTAACAGGAAATAGGGGTGCATTACATGGTGAATCAGGAGATTCTACCAGTACTCCTTCTTTGAGTAATGCTGCTATTATAGGCTTAATTCCTATTTCTGCATCCTTTCTCAAAGGGTATTGTCTTTTCTGTGGTCTAAAAGCTGACTTTGGGGTAATTCTAACTGGTCCTGCTGTTCGAATAAGTCCTACATCTGACTTGCCTGTTGACCAAAGAGTTGTTGGAATTTCACATAAGGCCTTTTCTTCTTCTTCTAATAAAAATGCTAATCAGCTGTCCTCGCTAGATTGTAAATGTACAGCTGGATGTGTCTGTGTCAACCACTTCAGTTTTTGTTTTTGTATCCCTTGTTCTGATAGTTCTAAATCAGTCTGTTTCTCTCATCTTATTACTTTTTCTCCTAAGTCTGCCCATTTTACACTTTTGTTCTTTGTCAAGATGACATGTGGTAATCGATTTGATCTATATAATGCAAGGAATTCTTGAGGTAATGAACAGCTGACTACACTGTTCCCCTCAGTATCCCAGTACAAAGTACGCAATACTAGTCTAGTTGCACGATTTCTGAACAATTCTTGCTCATACTCTCTATCAGGTCCTGGTGTAGTACAGTAGTATAGAGTACAGTGTAACAAATGCTGTCGATCAGTGTCGAGGGAGGGGGCTTTACTGATGGCTACATTCATCAGTTCCTCGGTTACTCCCCCTGGACCAGTCGTGACTAGGTCCTGGCTATACCAGTAAAAAGTTTCACCCTCTGATCGCACTACAAAGGTATCCATTTGTCTTTGTGCCTCCATACCTTGTACAGTTGGAACTACTGCTATGCCAAATATCTGCATAAGGTCTCTGCCCAATAGGTTTACTGGACACTTTGCAGAAACAACAATTTTACTTCTCTGGGTCATACCTGAAACAGGGTCAGTTATTGCTATATCATGGGAAAGTGGTTCCCTGTATAGCTGTCCATTTGCTGCTTTTACTAGTATATAATCAGGTGATTCGGAATGTTCTGGTAACTTGGAGGGGTGTATCAGGGTCCGTGACGCTCCTGAGTCACACAGGAATTTGACTTCCCTTCCCTCCACCAGAAGTGTAACTTCCGGTTTTGTATGTGCTAAGTAGAGCTCTAAGCTCAATAATGCTAAGTCCAAAATTTCACTTTCTTCATCCTTCATATCTACTTGCACTTCCTCTAGTCCTTCTATCACATTTACATTTGTTTTCTGTTCATTAACTTTTCCTGATGATTTCTGACTTCCACATGATGTATCTTCACTATCATATAGTCAGTCCTCATCTCCCTTATCTTCTGAAATTGCCTTTTTGTTTTGCTTACAATCCCTTGCTAGATGTCCCTTTTTCCCGCACTTGAAGCATTCACCTCTCTTTTTCCTCTCTTCAAAATCTTCTGATCATTTGTCAGACTGTTTGTTTCCCTGGGCATTCTTCTTGCCCTTTTAACCTGACTGTAACACAAACACTTCAGCTCCGTCTTCAGCAGTGAAGACTTGCGCCTTCTTTTTCTTTTTACTATTAAAATGTCTTTCAGCATGTCTAGCATATTCAAGTAAGGCTTGTAGCCTCCCTGTTCGATGGTCTATCATATGCTTCATAATGAAGCTACTAATAGGTGCAATGCAACCTTGCAAAAATGCATTTTTCAATTGTTGTTCATACGGGGAATCATTCGTTTGGTTCTCAGGAACCGACATACCGCTATGATTATTAAAACATTCTAATAATCTAGCATAATACCCATCTATTGTCTCATTTTCCTGTTGTATGCATTGATTAATGCAAGTCCAGTCTGCTCTAGGTTTCCATTTCTCAGAGATTCGGTCTGTAAGACCTTTCACTCTGTTGTCTAATTCTGCGTCACTATGTGGGAGTGGTTTAAGCTCTGCATTACAAGGATTCCAGGTGCCACAAATCATCTGCCAATCTGGACCTATAATTTGTCTTACTTCTTTTTCTACTTCTTCCCCATTCAAGTGGTAACTCAATCTCATGCCTTGTAAATCTTCTAAAAATTTCATAAAATTAACTTTCGGATGGGGGATTCCCTCAGTAGCTTTCCAGATATCTTCCGATGTCCATGGTCTATATACTAAGAGTGTTGGATTTTGCCTTTCCTGTCCTGCCTGAGGATTTGGAACTGCTATAAGTGGGCATATTTCTTCCTCACTCTCATCCTGTAGGTTTCTCTCTATTTGATATGATTCTGTGTCCCTATGTATTTTACGTGTTCGGGACCTAGTTTCAATAGGATCTCTAACAAATGGTTGTGGTCTTGCTGAAACTTCAGGATAACACAGAGGCAGACCAGCCTGTCCACTCGCTTCATATCCTGAAAAGGGTAAGGGAGGGGGCAAGGGAGGAGGAGGAGGAGCTGTTGCTATTACCAAGTTATTATCTTCTTTGTCTAAAAATAATGTTTTTGAATTTTTAAGCTTCTGTTCTCTACGATTTGCTTCCTCAATCCACCTGTGTGCCTGAGGAATGCCTAATTGGCGTTGCTTTTTTGCCTGACCTCTTGCATCAGATTTAAGCTGTTTAAGGAGTTTAACTAGTGAAGTTGTATCTAGTTTACCATCAAATTCATACTTATTAACCCATTTCGTATAATACCTAACATTATCAGAACGTTGTAATTGCATGTATTTTGTGTCTTTGGTTAGGGGTGGATCTCGCGATGTTTTAGTGCACTGATTTCCCATGGCAAAGAAAATGTTACGTAACCCTTTTTTTATCACATGATATCAAATTCTCAGTTCCTATTCACAGTTTATCTAGAATAACTGCCTACCTTATTCTGTTACCCTGATCTATGACCAAATATACAGTATTTCCTTTTGTCCCTGATCTGCAAAACAAATCTTGACAATAATATGCTGTAACCTAGTCCCTGATCTAAAACAGAAAAAAGGCAAATTCTTCCTACCTGAGCCTCCAGTATTGAATCGTCCAATATCCGCTCTTCGGCCACAGATCAGAAAGTGGCCAGCCTCTTTAAACGACAATTCAGTCGGAGGTCTTTTCACCCAAGAACCGTTTCGGTAACTTCTCCTGCGCAGTATTCGACCACCGGTAGACTCTGATCTGCAGCTGTCCAAGGGAATTCCGGCTAAGAAGGCCAAAACTGTTAAATAAAATCAAGAATTCAATACACAGGAGGTTCAGATTCAAAAGTTTACTAGTGTACACCAGGAGGCAAAAAACGTACAAGTACAGAATTTTGTCTAACATGAAACAGGAAGCACACAATTTTATATAGGTTTAACATTCAAGCTGTGTCCACCTTACTGACGTGGTATGTCACAGGGCATCTGCATCACTTTAGCTTACAGTCCTCTATTCATAAAAACTGCTGATGCTGTATATTTAAAAAAAGTTTTCCTCTGGTAACAATACGGCCTTGCTATCCACCTGATCAGACATAATGTCTTTCTGTAAAGTTACTTCTTCAAGGTTTCATATTAGTTCGAATACAATAGCAGATTCAGATTTTTAATACACATCTTTGTTCACTGTTATATTTTCCCACCAGCTGCATGCTATCTCAGTAAAACATATACAAGGCCAAATCATCCCAGCAGGAAGGAGCAGAAGATTTCATTATTTCACACATTTAATTTCCTGACCCAGCAGATAATCACTTGTGAAAAGCATAAACATTAAAACTTGCTAAGCTAGCATCTGCCAGGGTCGAAGGTCAGCTTGCTTCAAGCCACACTGCAGTTTCAAAACTACTTACATTTACACATGAATTAATACTCTCTGCTATATGATTAATAGAATAAAATGCATTATATACTACTTTGCTTTTAAACTAGCATTTCTCATATATTCAAATACACATTTTTCTAACAAGTGGCAATTATTAGCACTTATTAGTAAGGAAATAGCAATCCAGCTTAAAAGAACATGGCCTCTAGAAATCAAATAGGCACAGCATATGACCTCCAAGTCAGTGCCCAATATCCCTACACATTTCATACTTTATTTTCTTAATTGCAAAGAATGGTAGGAAACTCTGAGTGCCCATTGCGAAGTTGGGGGTTGATCTGTTCACTTTGGTGAGACTACAGTCCATTGCAAAGTTTCATCCCAGTACTTCAGCAGTTTTGGGAAAGGGGTTACCTTGTCCATCTAAAGTTTCCATCCCTGTCTAGAGACTTCAGATGAAGAAAAATAACCCTCATTTGATTTTAAAGATCATGATCCAAATTGTAGGGAATTGTACTTGTTTGAGAAAGGACAGGACAAAGCAGTGTTGATAGAAACAGTTGCCACAGTCACTGTGAGCATGACCTTACTTGAATAGTGGATGCTGTAAGTTGCTGAGACTTCAGAAATCATTTTGTATTGGTACCAATTGAAACAGGAATACTAAATGAGTAAAGCAGGAAATAGATCTGCCAGCAGCTTCACTTTTATGGAGCTGTTATTGTTTTTTTTCGTCAAATGTTATGAGAGTTGTTCTACTTACATTCTATTTCTTTATCTTTAAGAAACGATCATAAAGGGATTTCCCTTTCAGTACCTGTTTGATAATAGATGTTATTGTGTGCAGTAGGGTAATATGTTTAGGTTAATTATTGTTAACCAGTTTCGGTCTCCTTGTCAAGGTTAGTTTTAGCTTTTCATTACTAATGACAGCTGTCAGATTGCACCATATCATGACCTCCTCCCAATGACAAGTGCCATATTCAAAATGGTATAATACCAGGGGAAAGTTGTAAAACACTTGCATGGTTTGATCCTCATTCTACCATTCTTCCAAATGGATTAGTAGAAGGCTTTTAATGAATAAGATTACCTCACCCCCCAAACCCGAGAATAACAAGTAACATGGTACATTCCAAAAGGGGATTTTTCAATGAATGCCTGCACTGGAGTTAAGTTTATAAGGAGGAAAGAAAGTATGCAGATAATGACTATAGCCTGTTCTATAATGGCAAATCTGTGTGGAGAACAAGAATTATAGGAAATAGGTACATACTAGGCTAACTGCCCTTGCGAGCCATTGTAAGTCTAGCCAGTTATCCCTTGTGAGACTCAAACCCTGCACCTTGTGTTTGTAAAGCAAACACCTTAACCATTAGGCCATCCTAATTATTTAATTTGACTGGGAACAGAGCTGATAAATAGGTGTGTATGGTCCCCCTCCCCTGAGTAGAGTGTTTTCTTCACCATACGAGTATCACCATGTCACACTTCAGATTAAGGAGCCTACTGTTATTTCAGTGGGTGCTAGCGGAAGACAAGTGGACCACTTTGTCAATATGTTTGCTTGAAATGTCAGAGTGGTAAATATAAGACACAAAGCTGCAGGAGTAATTGCAAAACTGGGTCAGAATCATATTTGTATCAAAATTCTGCAGGAAGCAAAACGGAAACATTTTGCTGTAGCATTGTTTTGGGTGATGGAGGGGTTTACATATCTCATCATGTAAATAGTGTGACATCTAGAGGAGTCGCTATTTTAATCCATGGAAGATTGGAATGGCATATTCAAAATATAATAATAGATAATAAAGGGAGATAAATTTTACTGCATGTACCTATGTCCTCAGGCACTCTAGTTCTGGGAAACTTCTGTGGCCCAAACCATGAAGGTCTCCTACCCTTCACTAAGCAATATTCATAGTGCTCAATTCCTATAATACTGACAAGGATTATAATGAAGCCCTACACACTGATAAAAATAAAATGTCAGTGAGAAAGTAGAGATTAACCAAACATAGTGAGGTAATCAAATCCTGGATAGCAGAGTTCTATTTGGAAGATGCGTGATGGGCATTACATCCTGAAGAACGGCATTTTATATATTTTATTCTAAATAATGGAGCCAGTACATTAGATTTCTTCCTAATTAATAATACAGTCTGGGAAAGAGTAGAAGCAGCTAGTATAGCACCTGATATTGTCTCAGATGACAGCTGGCTCCTGCTGAAATGTTTCACTCATTTTGGGTCAAAGTTATCTATGAAATCAGAAGTAGCCCACTTCTTCTCAGACACCCAGATACACTATGTAAAATGCAATACTGGGTTAATAGTTATTGGCAGGAGTGGCAAAGAGGAAAGGAAGTATTCCTAGCCCTGTGTAATTATATGAAACATCTTAGCAAGCACCAAAATTAAAGACTTTTATGATAGTCTTGAAGTGTATAAGCTGAAGGTCAGAGAGCTTACCCACTTTACATACCTGGGATATAAATAGTCTGAAAAAAGAGGCACATGCTGTACTGTATGTTTTGCAACAACAAAGATGGGAAAGACTTAAACTTCTCTGTTGTGTGGAACAAATTTATAGTCCCAAATTTCTAGCACAAAGATAGGAGCAGAGGAAGCAGGCATAAACTATGTTACGTTTGAAAGATGAGCAAGGATCCTTTCCCTTCTCATCCCAGAAAATAAATAACATAATGCAAGTTTACAATCAAATTTCTAAGAGACAATTGAGTGGCCCCAACTGTCAGATTTAGATAGGCCACTGTTACAGATCTTATGGTAGAGGAAATTAAGAAAGCCATCAAAATGCTTAACTCAGGGAAGACCCCTGGACCATATGGTCTTCCTAGTCAGGGAAGTCCCCTAGACTATTTCTGCTGATGTACTTCATATGGATCTAATTCCCATACTTTTGAAAATATATGTAGAATGTAAAAACAAATGGGCACTTTAACCACAATAAAGGAAATGCATATTGTCACTTTTCCAAAAGTAAGGACCCAACTGTCCGTCAAAGCAATATAACTATTTCATTGATTTCAGTGGAAGCAAAAATATTGGTCAATGTTTGGTTAATAAATTAGATCAGTTTATTACATCCCTGGACCATTCTAAACAGCAAGAGTTTATTGCTGTCCTGCAAGGAATTCCAGATATGCTTAGGCGATTCTACAACATAATACAACTAGTACACCATGATATGACTCCTTTAACAGATATTTTTCTGGACTTTAATAAAGCCTTTGATTCTCTATATTGAGAATACTTACAGATCATCTTTATAGTATTTGGTATCCCAGAATCTTGCATCACCTGGTATAAGGTGCTTTATAGGATACCTAGGGCAAGGACTGTAGCAAATTTGAACTATTTCATGATACAAGCAGTACTGTCCTTTGTCGGCCATGCCCTTTGTCCTACCTGTTGAAGCAATGAATTTATACATCAGGCAGACTTTTTCACACTGTGGCCTGGTTTGTGGATGACTGTACATTAGGGGTGGTAAACCTTCAGAAAAATTTACCAGAAAATTCAAGGGTTTTTGAAAACTTTAGTGATATTTCTGGCCTTAATTTGAACTGGAATAAGACAGTCTTACTCTCCGTAAACACAGCTTGTTGGGTATACTATAAGGACCTTGATTAGCTTGGAATCAAATACATAGCATTGCATAAATACTTTGAAATCCAAATTACAACCCAGTACCTGAATATCAACACTAGCAACCTGAATCCCTTCTTGTTGAATACCCTTTTAGGCTTGCATACAGCAATTAAATTTGTATCTTACCAAAGTATCTTTTTTTTTTAAGGTGGCTGTGTATCTGACTTGGCTAATCACTATTCTAATGCAGTTACAAAATGAAAATGTCTCCTTCATCTGGAACGATACCCATCCAATGATAGCTAGGAGAAAGGTTATGTTGCAGAACAGCGTATTGCCTCAGTTGTCTGGAAAGCTTTCTACATGGCCCACCTCATTAGTAAGGGTATTTCATCCAGGGAGCAGGTGGTCATAACATCCCTGTATTCTTCCCTCATAAGAGCCATTACTGAGTACAATGCCCTTTTTAACATGTACCTCACAAAGCACATGCAGCAGCTGGAGAGACCACATAGGTTCCTCACAAGGAGAATCCAGGGCCTCAAACAGCTACCCTACACAGATAGGCTAAAGACCCTGTCCCTCTACACAGTCTCCTACAGACTCCTCAGAGGTGACCTCTGTCTGGCAGACAAAGCAATCTCAGACCCCTCCTTGATGGGACTGCTGCATATCTGCAAGTCAAGCTCCAGTAACAAGCACACGCAACCTCAACCTGGTCTGTGACATTAATAGGACTTGTTGGCAGGACAAATTTGTGTCCCAGAGACCCTCTCTTCTGTGGAATAGACTCCTGCGCCATATCAAGCAGAGTACCCCATTAACCCTCTTTAAGCACAACCTGGATAACTGGATGGGGAACAGAAAATACATCCCTGGGATTCCACCTGTGCTCCTGCTGGACAGGATCACTGGGTACTGACTTTTTAGAACATGGGCTAAATTCTTGGCTAGGCTTGTAAGGGCCTCAGTGCCAATAGCCTAGTAACTTCTCATGATCCTATGATCCTATGAGTCCTGACTTAGGCCAAGCTTGTCAAGACAGAACTACTGATTGCCATAACTAATAGATAGGACCCAATATGGTCTAATTCCCTATAACTATTGATGGCCATCACTTTCTTTGGTAAGACTGGGCCAATGGAGATTTTATATATTGGATGGATTTAATACCATCTGAAAATAAACTCATTACCCTTAATCTTTGTAGGATTCAGTCTCATCAAACTAACTTACCATAGTGACAGTGCTTACAGTTAGAAAGTATTGGGAAATATTGGGAAGGCAGTGCTTTAGTCCTATACCCCACTGCAGTTATGAATGACATAATCATCTCTTCGCACTTCTCCACATTCTAGCAACATCTGCCAAACTATGGATAAATACAGTACCTTGATCTTCAAGCAGAATAAGGTAGAGGACTATAAGATAATCTGAGATAGATGATCAGACATGGCACAAAACAATAATAATGACATCTTTAGGGCTATTGATACACCCCCCTATAAAGTAGTTATTTTCCTTAGCTGTTGAGCTGAAAGTCTTATTCTGACTGGAATTAAGTGAATAATATTTTTGTAAAACTTATTATGATTTTCTAGAAAAACAAAATATGCAGCAGGATCAGATTGTACATTGGAAACCAACTGTATTAGGTTCTAATGATTATTTTTTAATTTTCTATAATTTACTATAAATCACTTTCTATTGCTAAATCTAGTAAACATATTTGTGTTAATCACTAATAATGGCACAACTCTTGTGGCTTAAATACAGTAACAAATGGCTTTCCTAGTCATCTCTCCCAACTTGTATATAGATTGTCTCTCAGACTTCAGTATTTAAAGCTAATCTGTCCTTACTACAAACTTCAGCTAACATCTGCAGATTCATCAGCGTAGCCCACATGCCTAGACATCAATGTAAAGTACTCAGCAAAGCACAATGTCTTCCACTTTCATATAAGATAAAACTACTGCTAGGCTCACTACTGTTCAAACTGTGCAGCTGTTGCCCTGTGACCCCATACTGCTGCAGAACTTCCCACAAGACATTCTAGTTATCATGGCCATATGTTTTATCCAGGTTTGTAAAAAACATTTAGATGGTACATCTAATAAATGTACAAAGACAAAGAGTAGATCCATTGTTTCTTAACCATTATGGAATATGCATTTTTTTTCTACAGAATGAGAGCATACTTATTAGTAAAATATCCTTTTGTGCATGCTGCCATAGATTTACACAATGAGACAAATGCTTGTGCTACTCTGTACTTTGAATGTACACTCTAGTTATTTTTTGCAAAAAATGCACCAACTTCTAATGTAGAGGTGCTGCACCATTGTCCATACAACAGTGGCAAAGAGCATTACCTTAACACCTCAACAATGCTCAGCATTTCTGTGCAGTTCTGTTCCACATCATTACCACAGCAGAACTGGTTAATCACCATAATGACTTTATCTATAAAATGGAACAAATCCCAAAAGTCACTTCTCATACTGCTTTCTCAAAAGAGAAAATTCCTGTCAGATTCAGGAGTTCCTCATAGTGTTCCTTTTGCCTGATAACATTGCCCCAGTCAAGGTCAATGTTTCTTTACTATGTTTGGGATCATGCTAGTAATTGTTACAATACCATCCCAAATCATCAGATGCTTAAAAGTACCTTGCTGAGACATCCTAAAGTCATTACTCCTTACTTTGTCATAATTTTCCTGGATTCATGCCTCTTTTGGCTTTTCTCGGTTAGGGGTCGCCACAGCGGAACTCCAGTCCACTAATGATTGGCAGTAGATTTTCACGAACGCTGAGGTGCCAGCTCGACGTTCAACCTTCAACGAAGGCAAGGCCATTTACGCATGTCTTTAAAACGCCCACCCAACCACAGGGAGGACATGCAGACTCCACACAGAAGGCACTCCCCGCACTCCAGCTGAGAATTGAACGGGAGAACCTCTTGCTTTGAGGCAACAACACCACCTCTGTACCACCTGGAGATTCTGCCCATTAGCACTGTGTAGAATGTATCTAACTCAGTTGCTTCCCTCATCAAAAGATGCCCATCACAAGCTCCAAGGCTTGCTCAAATGAGGAGCATCAACTATGTTTTGGCCAAAACTCCCTACTGTCATCTCATCCTCTGAAACCTTGAAAGAGGTACACAGAATATAACTTCTGGAGTTGTCATTTGAACTCTTCCCAATCATTCTAATTAGACATGTTTTTTTTTTTCCTATCTGATACTGCTCAACACCAAGTGATGCTTTGACAGTTATCAAATCTGCTAATCTAATTGTACAGAAGAGAGGGCCTCAAATTTGATTACATAATTCCCCATTTGACCATGGACTTTACTGAATAGTTTGTTTTATTAAGTAGACATATGAGTGTCATTGCACTGAGAGTGAAGTCCAATAAAAATCCCCACTATGGGTCCAATTAGCCAGGTCACTGTTTTAGCCAGCTCTCCAGTTACCTTCATGACTCCTCATCTCTAGACTGAGTCAACAAGCACAACAACAAAGTCATTTTGTGGTATGTTACAAATCACAGTAACCATGGTCTTTAAGAAGTCTAAGTACTCTTAATAGCTGTTAGATTCAAATGTACAATTAACACATAGATAGATAGATAGAGAGAGAAAGAGAGAGTTTTTCTTTCTGGAGTCCATAGCCTATTGAAATAACTTTCATCTGCTACTTGCAAAATATACAACTGTAAAGCAACTAAGAGCACATGAATAGTCACACATCTGCTGAAAGCCCCTCATAAAATGTACCTCTACTAAAAGAGAGAGAGAGAGAGAGTCCATTTGAGAAGTTTGATATGAGCATCAATACTTCATATATAGACTTTACAAACTACGCAAGTTCTGTCTCTTTTTCCAACAGTGAGATGCCATTCCATTTCTCAAGAGTCACTTTCTTTTTTATTTTATTTTGTTCCCTGCATATCAATATTTGACTGACATTGAAATAGACACCCTCCCTTCAAATTGCATGTTCTTTGCCAGGTAATTTTGGTTATCATGCCACCAGTTAAACATAAGTGAATACCTCCATCAAACCTCTTTTTGTGATGGTCCATGGGTCTCAGTGCCAGGAGAAGTTCTCCAGTTCTTTAAATGAACCATTATGTGGTTATATTTTGGTGGGCCTATATTATATTCTCGAAAGCCGACAATGTCGAATCTGACATTGTCGACACGAAAATATCAAACACTCAGAATCTCGAGTGTGTAAACGGAAATCTCTGTAAGGGGAGATTTCCGTTTACTTCAATGTAGTGCGGTCTCAGAGTTGGTATATTTAAGTAGTGGGGGGTGTGGGGGGGTGCAGCTTAAACCCATTAGGGTACTTTTTTTTTGTCTTTTTATAAGGTCGATGTTTGAAGACATCAACCATATGGTGTCGACCATATGTTGTTCGATGTTTTCAAACGTCGATCTCATAATATAGACCCTATATTGGCTGACCTTTTATCTGGTGCTTCCTATCAAGCCAAATTACCAAGGGTATTTCTATCAAGAGCATAAACCTTCAGGCTATACAACCCTAAGGATCAACAGGGCATACAGGACCTTCCACAATGAGAAGACTACCAACTCTGCAAAGTTATCTGAGGACAAAGCAACATAAATAGAACTAGTCTCCATGTTTTTATATTAACATTATATGACTGTGAACTTGATCAACATGACTCTCCATTAATCTGCCAGTATGCATTACAGAACTGAGAAATAATACATTATATTTATCCTCAGGATTTTTTAACTTATGTCTTTATTTGTCAGAAGCCACCATCTATGCTACAATATTGTATATAAACTGGATGGTAATGACAGGTGAAATAAGATTTCTGAATAAAGCTTTTCATTTTCACCACTTTGCTGCAGATTCTTTTATTTGCAAGAATTAGGAGGTCTACAATGGGAATTATGTGTGTGCATTTTTCAGGTCCATGTACAAAAATAAAATATACCAAAAGACTTGTCAATGGAACAAAGCTATGAGGATACAGCGCTGTAGTAATATAATGAAATAACTTTGATGCATGAATTATAGAAGTCATACATGTTTAAAAAAAATCAGAAGAAAATAGAGGAAAAAGGGAAGAGTTAGAGAGAAGTATACAGATTGGATGGAGAGGTATTAAGGAGGGAGCAAGAGTTTACACAAGCAAAATGGAGATAGAGCAGGATATATAGTATGTAAAGTAAAGAGGGCTAGTTGATAGGAGATAGCTATTTTGGTTATCCTGAATAAAGGCTAATGGTATAGGGGGAAAGTAGAGAAACAGGGGAGTTTAAGAAGATTCAGATGGTTGTACCTCATTTTAACATTTATGAAATGCATCTTGTATAGAAATTAGCTAAAGCCATGTCTAAAAGAATTCTAGTAGTAATTTTTGTTTGGGAATGTTGGCAAGGAATCCTATACTTGTTGAGACAGAACAAAGAAAATGTGGTTGGTGCAGTGGAAATTGGTGCCAAGTGTCTGGAGGCAGTTTGCTGGGTAAGAGATAAAATGTTGTAGTTAGAATTTCAGAGAGATTAGCAAAGAATGGGAAGGGATCAGTGTTAATTAGTTTGATCAGTAGTGAGCTTAACAGCAGTTTTATCTTATGTGGAAGTGGCAGCCATTGTTAGTTGCTGAGTACTTTACAATGGTGCTCAGACATGGGGTCTACTGTGATGAATCTGTAAATCCTATTAACTGTGGTTTGCAGTGAGGAGACATTAGCTTTAGAGGGTAAGGCTCTGAGAAGCAGCCTATATTCAAGTGGGGAGAAATGACTGGAAAAGCTGTTTTGCAAAGTCCATGTCTTAGCATAATCACTTTTAAAACACAACTAGACAGGTAAACCATTTCATGTTTTCATTAGTATTCACAAACCATATACAGTGTGCTTATCTAGTCATCTAAATTAGCAGTCTGTTTATGTCCAAGACACTTTGTGATACAATATGAACCATGTTCAACATTGTAATGGTAATTTAAACTGAAATGGAATGTACTGATCCTTAATGGCAACAGAACTGAAATGTTATTACACTTTTGAAAACAGGGTAAAAATATGAGGCAAAATAGGGGGGGGGTCTGCAAAAATCCTGGAGAGATGTAAGGTGAGATTCGATATAGTTAGACAAAATCAGAGACAATTATGTTGTGGACTTTCTGCTGTACTTGATGTGCATGTGACAGGGAAAGAGAAGCAACCTTCACATTTGTTTTCAAATAAAAAGAACTTAGAAGATCCAAGACTAGATTAATCCCCACCTCTCTCTTTCTGTACGCTCTTTGCCCTCTTGCTGACTAGATAATGTACTTTGCTGACTCCAATGTGATGTCAGCAAGGAAGCAGAACTTACTGCAGAGTAGTCAATGAGGGTGGGGCATGTTATGGCTAATGCGGGCATTTTATCAAAGAGTTCTTCCTTAAAAAGAGAAGTAAGCACGCAAACTTAAATGTCAGAAGAACTGCTAAGATAAGCAGCAGCTGAGGAAATCAATTTCGAGAATAGATAAACTGCTTTGATTTTGTCTGTGTGCACATAATGTTTAATCAAATGGTAAATCAGATAGTAGTAGAATATAGTGATCCTTCATGGTAGCAGAATTGAAATGTTATTAAACTTTTGAGGACAACATCAGATTTCATTAGCTTAGGCTCTGGGCTAAACTTTTTTCATGATCTACTATATTCCATTTGGCAAAATATAAATACACATACACACACACACACACACACACACATATATATATATATATATACATATATATATATATATATATATATATATGGATTCACTTTATATCCTCGAAATACTGAAATATTGAAATTCAGTATTTCAAAGCTATAAAGTCGAATGTTTGAAACCACGAAAACTCAGAATCGCGATAGTCAAAATCTCGCACACCGGAAATTTTGAATTTCGCACTTCTACTGCACACACACACACACACACACACACACACACACACACACACACACACACACACACACACACACACACACACACACACACACACAGCTCTCTACTACATAAAAGCACCCCCACACCTGCGCCGCCCACACCCCCCCTACTTAAATATTCTCACTCCAAGGTTGCACTACACACAAACACACACAAAACACCACCACACAAGCTACATTCTCCTCGCACACAGCAACAAAACACACTGACACACACTACAGCCTCTATCCAAAACTTTTAACACACACACACACACACACACACACACACTTACCTGAATGCATAACCATTGTGAAAGCTCAGATGCGTGAAATTCAAAACTGCTGGTATTCAAGGTTTTGAATTTCACGCTTCTGAGCTTACGCTGTTCTCAGGATTCCACTTTATGGGCTTGAAATACTGAATTTCGATATTTCAGTATTTCGAGCTTCTAAAGTGAATCCATAGATATATATATATATATATATATATATATATATATATATATATATATATATATATATAAAATAAAGCATTAAAATAATAATAAAACTATAACTAACCTTCTGAGACAACATTCAAATGATACACTGCAGAAAGATATGTATTTTCTCAGAATTACAAGGGAGCTAAGACACACCAAAAAAATGCATTAATTTAGAAAGAGAACTTTTGAATGGCGTCGAAGAAGGATCACATGTAAATAACAGTAAACTGGTGATTCATAACAGTGTAGAAGTGTATACCTTTCTGCATTTCCCTCAATCTACATTACTTCTCTTTCTTTACTCTTCTTTACTGATTCTCTTTTCCTAAGACTCCATTTTCTCTCTATATATATACTTCAACACTATTCATGCAATTTCTCTTCCATCTTCCAAAACTTTTGCAATCTTTACTTCATTCCTTCTCTCACTTTCTCTCTGTATTTTATTGTTAATTGCTTAAGTATTAACTTATTCAAAAATATATATATGTGGTGTTTGACAGCTGTTTGTTTTTAATATATTATGTACTTTTGGTATAATTTAACTATGTATTCCTTGTGGAAAGATATGATAGGCTTCCAAGAGTATAATATTTATGGCTAATGTATTTCTCAGCTGCTCTGATTAGTTCAAACCAACAGTGTCATTTTATTGTATGTTCTTTTTGAGCATTTTTAAATAGAAGCATATACCTGCAGCTAAAAGTAATATAGTTGCTGAGATATTAATGGCAAGGTTTGTACACTTTATCTTGACTGAACCATGAATATATTTTGAATGTGATCTAGTTGCACATAACAATAAATATTGTGCTCAATGAACCATAGTTATCATTCCCAATATTTTCTAAATGTTTATTTGCAATCTAAATTTATTTTTTTAATTATTGTGTTCCAGTCTGACAATTGAACTCTGCTGACCTAAAGCAAAAGCTCGGTTTGTGTTTTATTGTTTAATGCAGTGTCAAACAAAATGAAGACAAACAGAAATTATATGAGCAAAACACAGAAGCTACAGCAAGAAAATGGAAGTGCACTCACAGTTTTAATCATATGAGGCACAAGGAACAAGGAAGTTGTACAGACTGCTTTTGCAAGTATTTATACTTTGAGCTTATTACAGTCTATTTCTTAGTTACGAAAACATTAATTGCAAGAAAGAAAACATATGAAGAAAATGGAGGAGGAATATTCCACTGCACTTTATGAAAAATTAAAGAATACTTGAATGCCTTTAGCCTTGAATCATAATAATGAATAAAGTAGCCATCTTCAAAATGCAGTTCAGTTTCTCAGACAACATACCAGATGTGATATGAAACACAATGTACTCCGTGTGCTTATATTAGTCATAGCTACCTGAAATACTCAATGCATTTCATTGTTAAGCAGAGATTCTTTGAGAAAAGTGTCTTTGGCAATCAAACATTGCATGTAACCTGTTAATGAGGAAACAGTATGACAGCAGAAATAATTTGATCAAAACAGCAAGAAACTGCCAAGATCTCATTTCATCTGTGCATCTGCCAGGGCACTAGATATTAATGAATTTGAGACTCCTTCACTGTTTCAGGGTCATATTAACTTAAAACTGGAAACAGTTTTTTTCTTATATTTTAAAGTACGTTTGCATACCTCTTTCAAATTAAGACACTCTGTTGCACAGATTTTTTTTCATTTCTTTTCCAACAGTGACACAGTGTATATGCTTATAATTACTGTAAAGCCAGAATCATATAAGCAGTCAGGCTAATTGCGAATATTAGGAGGGGATTTAAATAACACCAGCTTCTATTAAGTTTAATTAATATTGATCAATATGAGGAGAAACATTGGATGTTAAATAATGCTAACAATATCATGTTTCGATGGCCTACTTGTCTTTAAAAATTCTTAGGGTAGCATATTTGTTATTTTGACAACAAAGGATCGCTCTGTCATACTAATGAACCAGTTGAGCAGCTATCACTGAAGATGAGAAAAATCAATAGACTCCATTCTACCATGTTCTGTGCAAGTTATTAAACTGCACCTGCATGTAGTTGGCAAGAAACAGCTCACTTTAAGCCAAGCATTCTGATTACTGTGTGATACTACAGATTTTCATTTACAGACACTGTCTTTTCTGCCTTCTTGTTTGCATGCATTAAGACAATTACTGCAGTCTGGGAAATCTGAGATCTCCTTTCAACAATACACTAACATTTTCTAAAAGGAATTTTGCACTTGTACATTTAAAAAATGTACCATTTAAAATTAGGACTGCAGTTCACATTTCTTAATTTTTTATGCTGCTTATTAAGAAGACAGTGTCATCATATAACCAAAAAAGGATTTTGTAGCAAGTATGCGTTTCATTCTCTGACATTCTTTTTATTTAAAAGAAAGTATATAGTTGACACCTTTTCAGCAATAAAGAATTTTAAGGAACAAGATGGGTTCTAATCATCTTTGGTTGTCCTGTGTGTACTTGTAATTTTGCAATAGTGTAGGCTGAAAAACTAATATAGAAATTTAACAGTAGAAGTACATTTATGGCCAATTTGTCTAACAATGCAAGAATGGTATGTCAGCCATTCAAGTCCTGTTTCATGCCCTATGCCTCTGAATTTGATTTTTCTGAGCCTCTATGCAAATTGAGTGTAAATAAAATATGATAATTTCCCTACAACTGTAGCAAAATGTATTGAGCTTAATTAAGAATACACTTTTACCATACAGTATGAGTTTTGAACCATTGCTAAATGATTTATGATGTTTTTAAAGTTTGAAATGTAAAAGTTACCATAGAAATTGCTTTTTTGTTGACATAGGATATTGTCTGCTTTGAAGTTCATAAGAAGGTTAAATATGGACGTCTTCTAAGCATACCTCCTATGGTTTAAATATTTACTTTTGTCTGTGTAAGATGAGTCTGGGGTATTTATTTACTACTTGTATATCAAGCAAGCCTCAGTGGGAAAGATATAAACATATAAACAACAAAACCTAGAGATTTTTGAAAAGTATAAAAAAGAAATATGAACATGGGAAAGAAAGAGAGATTTGATATGGTACAATATTTATTCAAATGAGAAAGCCAAATTAATCAATAAAAAGAAGGCAGCCACAAAGATATTCAAAGAGAAATGCAGGCAAAGGCATCTAGATATGGAAAGCTTCACAATAAAAATAATATCACAAAGAGGGAATGTAGAAAAGAAGATTAGCAAAGTAGAAGTTATAAAAATAGAAGTTGAAATTATGGAGTGCTTGCGAAATGAAGGATATGGTGTGGAAGGTCTAATACAGGTTACATCACAGCATGATGGAGCGAGTCCCCAAAGTAAGGAGAAGCATAAAGATCAGGAGATAACTAAAGAAGAAATATGGACATGGGAAAGAAAAAGAGATTTAATATGGTGTAATATTTATGCAAAGGAGAAGCAAAAATAACCAATACAAAAAGAGCAGCACGAAAGATATTTGAAGAGAGATACAGGCAAAGGAATCCAGACATGGAAAACTTTACAATACAAAAAATAAGAGGACAAAGAAGAAAAGTAGAAAAGCAGATTAGTAATGGAGAAGTTAAAGAAATAGAAACTGAGGTTATGGAGTGCCTGCAAAGTAAAGCATTCAGTGTAGAAAATCTAATTCATAAAGCACCACAACAGGATTGAGCAATGGATATCCAGATTAAGGGGAAACAGTGGAATGGGAAGCAATTGGTCAGGTGCCATATGAAGATATTTTGGAGCCTTCCACAGAAAACCAGTATAAATATTCCCTTGACATTGGACAGCAAGGGAAGGAACAGTAATCTGTGGAAATTCTGATGCAATCAATGTTGAGGAGTGATAGGCCAGTCAGTTCCCATATGATAGAGCAACGGATGGCACAGGATGAAATTGAAAAGAATGGGTCACAGGAAGATGCTACAGAACTTTCTAAAGAATGTCTGCAAGAAACGGAAAACAAAAAAATGTGCCCTTAGTTTAGAATAAAATGAGTTAAGAGAAGAGTTGCTTGATTTAATAGACACAGATAGACATATTAAGATCAATGAAAAAAATAGACTGCAGAAGGTTAATAAAACTCAAAAAGTCAGAAGTTTGATAAAACAAATGAGCACAGTAATTAGGACTGTCCATATTGATCCATGCAATAGAATAGACGTAAACAGGATATATTGCTGTCCAACTAAATTATCAACTGGTGAAGTTCTACCACAAGAACACAGGGTTGTGAGGGAAAGGAATACTTTAGAAGACTTAAACTAATCCTGAAAACAGCGTTGACATCTGGGAACAAAATCCAGGCTATAAACCAATTTGATCTTCCTGTCCTAACTTACAATTTTGGAGTGATTGACTAGCCCCAAAACATGTTGGATAGATTAGATAGGAAAACAAGAAGGATGCTTCATGCTTACCAAATGATTTACATGTATAGATCTGCAGTCATGGGACTCCACACATATCTGTTGACCTCACAAGGCCCAAATGTAGGGAAAGTTCTGAAACATGAGGAGAATAAATCTAAGATGACTTCTCTGCTTAATCTAGCAGAAGCATATCAGCATTAAGCAGGAATGGAAATCAAACCAGAAGTAGATAAAAATAAGGCAGCAACTGAATGTGTCAAAAAAACAAAAGAAAGAATATAAGGTGAAGGACCAGATGAGAGGGCAAGAAATGGGGAAATGCATAAATATAGTTGTAGGTATAGAAAATGTCTGGAAGAACGTCATGTTCATTAGGAAAGAAAACAGGAAGGGTTAAGGAAAAGCAAATTCAAACCAGGAGATGAAAGGTTAATATTGGCAGCCCAAAACAGTGGGCTGCATACACGTTGGATTATAAAGTCCATTGAACATGTGAGAGAAACAGACAAATGTAGGTTTTGTAAAACTGAATTAGAAACAGTCGCACACCTCGTTGCTGGTTGTGACATACTAATGGCAGAAGGATTGCATACTGAAAGGCATAATAATGTGGCAAGATTGTTGCACTGGGGATTGTGCAGACATTATGGTACTGAAGTGGCTAAAAAACTCTGGAAACATGAGCCACAAAGCATCATAGAAAATGATGAAGTTTACATTACATGGGATTGTCCATTACCAATAGTTCAAAAGATAGATGTTAGAAAACTGGATATAGTGGCCCATGAAAAGAGGACAAAAGTAGCATTGATCATTAAAATCACCACACCCAGTGACTACAGTGTCTTGCATACAGAGAGACACAAAATCATAAAATATCAGAATCTGCAGGCAGAAATGAGTGCAACATGGAAGAAAGATACCCAGACAGTTCCAATAGTAGTAGGAGCAACAGGTCTCATAAAAAAAATCTACAGGCATATTTAGATATGTTACCAATACATGTAACCCCATACAAATTGCAGAAGGAGTCATTGCTGTGCACATTGCAGGTGCTGCGAAGAGAACTTTTGGCTGACATGAAAGATTGAAACAATACCAATTTCATGAACTTTAATCGTATTTTAGCTTAGGAATGGCGTCCATTCCCGTCATGGTATTAGAAACCCAAAAGACTTGGAGAAATTAGAAAAGGGAAAGATTAATTTGCTGCAGACACATAGAGAGAAAATGGTCCAAGTGCAAATAGCATGCTAAGCAAAAGGACATTGCAATAACATTGAACATTAACATGCAGTTATTAAAACTGAACTTTATAGTTATACTCCATTTGTTAAGAGGTAAACATAATTTTAGAAGAACAATCAGAATATGAGAATACAGTTACATTAAGTTAAAGTGTGTTAATTAAATACCACTATTATCTTAATTACTAAGTAGATTAGACTACAAATAGACTGATAGTAGGAAAATGTAGCAACTTAAATAAAACAGACAAGTCAGATCTATTTAAATGGATTTGCCTATAGAATACTCGTGCATCAAAATCATAGAGTAACTAGCTATACATATGTCAGTCTTACTGGTTCAGACTAGCAGATTTTCAAAGTCACACATAAAACGGAAGCAGTCATCATCGTAGATCTCACACAATACTTTATTAAGAGCTTTTCTTCTTAAAACTAATCCCAGACTATTTACCAATGAATTACCCTTGACCACTGATTACTTTTGCTTGAAAGGATGCTGCCCTGCTTATTACATAGGGAAGACATATATCTTGGTGAAGTTTGTTTGTTTTAACATGACAGCAGGCAGTCAAATTAGCTCACAATCACTATTTTCCAATGTAGACCTTAATGAATTGCAGCAGTCTGCTGGTAATTTGACTTTGCTGGTACATCAGTTAACAGGAAGATTGGAACAGATACAACATGAACAGCAAACTCAGTCATCCAATGTGATGGCTTTAAAAGAAATGTATCCTATTTTCCAGTAGAGAAGGCAAAAGGATTCTGTTGCTACTGCTTCAAATCGCTTATCTTTAGATTTGGGATTTAATGGAAGGCAGTAAATGGAGTTTTCCCAGACAGCCCTTAAGATGGATGAATGGTTGCAGAAAAAATGTTGTTTTGTTCCCCTACCATCTCCTGCACCTGCCACTATGGTCACAACCTTTAAAGAACAATTGGACAGGTTCAATTAGAAACTCCTTAAGGTATGTAAATTACAATTAGAAAATGAGTATCTTTTAGAATCTATAAGAACTATTATTGTACCTAAGGGGCTAAGAGGCTGAAAGTTCCTACAGGACTTGTTGCCAATTCAACCATGCATAAAAAAACTGTTGCAACTTTTTGACAAGCATGGATGTGAGCTCATGGAGTTCATAGTAAAACATAATAAAATTCAAGTGCAAGATTTGCTCAAAGAAATACAGGAACTCAGTAATAACCTTCTAGCATATAGTGAGTACAATGTGTTTAAAGATCAGTATACAAAACTTTTTCATAATATTGATAGACAGGTTACTGCCATACAGGATCAAAAAAATTCATAAAATTTAAAGAGATAAAACTGATTACCAGCAATATGTTGTCTTCCCCTAACCTCCAAAATCACAACAGTGGGTTAACAGGTTTAATTATAGACATACCTGGCCTAATCAACCACAGGCAGAGCATACTAATACTGATGTTCAAATGAGTTCCAATACTAATGCCAAACTGCCCCCTTTAGAGGTAACATCTCTGCCCCTGAGGTGGTCAGAACAATTAAAGGACAAGCAGTATGGACAGGGGAACTCATGGAAAGGATATGGCAACCTTACCACAAAATGAAGGGGTGCTGGAATAACAATCCACAACCCATATGGGCATGAAAATCCTAGAGGTATGTAGTAACACCTGGAACAGTTTGAGTATAGACAATTGTCGAATGATTACCAATGCTGTACGTGATTTTAAAATTTAAGGTTTGTCCTCATCTGTTGTGACTGAGGAGCACGCAAATTTATTTTCTAAGGATTTCACCTTTGCTATCACTAAAAAATATCAGATCACTGATGTACTTATCAACTTGAAATTATACATGAGAAAATTAAACCTACAGATCTTATTGGGAAGCACTAGTTCCACTCATCTTGGTTTAAGCATTCCCAGCACATATAATCCCCCCTCCACTCTATGCTAAGTATATATGAGAAAGTCTGTGAGATGGAACTAAGGCAGAGGCTATCTCAGTGAAATATTGACACAGAACATAATATTTCCAAGCATGAACTGGAAAGTACTTTTAAATAATCAAAATGTCTGAATTATGAAACCAGAGGGGGGTGGGGGGTGGGTATAGAATTGATGGACAATATCCAATATGCTGGCAAAATGTATGATATTCTGTTTGATGAATCTTATACCCAAGTCTCCAAAAATGAGGTCAACATGGCATACACAAATATTTATACAACTTTGTATGATATGGTTTTGCAGGGGCAAATTGATGAGGATGAATACCATGTCCTTAGAGTACAAGATCCATAGGTTCCCACAATCTTCGGAGTTCCCAAGATTCATACAAATATGCAGGTTCCTCCAATGCACCCTATAGTGGATGCAAGATACTCAGTCACAGGTCTGATTGCAAAATGTTTAGATTTCCAAATGAAAGCAACATTAAAAAGAGTTTCACAGATAGTTAAAGATTCTTGGGATTTTTTACAGTGATGCAACAAGATGTTATTTTCATCAGGATTGATGTTAATAACTTATATACAGTGATTCTGCATTAAATAGGGATGGCATGGTTTGCTGAATTTTTGGATGATTACTCAGATTTTGGACAGGATAAGTAAAGTGTCTATGTGGATTTACTTGATAAAGTTTTACAGAACAATTTCCTTTTATTTGAAAATAAATACTTTCTACAATCTAAGGGTGAGCCATAGGGTCAGCCTGTGGGGTAGGTATGCTAATGCTGTCATGGTTACATGGGAAAATAAATTTTTGTTTAACAGTTCGTTTTCCGACTCCTGGAAACATTATGTGCATTACCAAGATGACATTTTTATCATATATCTTGACTCAGATAAAAAAAAATCCCCCAGTTCTTGGATTATATCAGTGAGACCACTGATTTCAACAAGTTTATCACCAAGTAGGAAAGGATCAGATTTCATATTTGGATGTTTGGTTTGGGAAGGAGTCTAGCAGTCTGAGCCTAAACTCTTCCATTTTTAGAAAACCTACTTATTCTAATACATTCTTGCACTTTTCAAGTGCACATCCTTTCAAAGAAAAGAAATATGTGGTCAAGGAGCAATTGGTATGGGCTGCCCATATGGTAACCAAGACTGTGGATTTTTTATGTGAATTTGACAATGTTTAAAGTTATGTTTATGAGAAGAGCTTATCCGGAAGCCTTTATCCGGTAGATAGTGCTTGAAATCACAATAAAAAAAAAACAACAATGTTTACGTCCCAAGTCTAGCTAGCCATATGTCTAATGGCAGGGACAGTGCTGCACAAAATACCATCACTGGGCCCAGAGCAGCCGACTCTAGTCTTTCATTGTCAGTACCTTCTGAACTGCAGTTCAATTATAAATGTTTTTTTTTCACTATCTTTTGTATGAATCACAAAATTATTGAAAGTCTATTCAGAAAGAACTGGGTCATAATAAAAGAAAACCAGAAATGGGCAAAAAAGTTAGGGGAGCATCCCATAATTATATATAGGTGAGCCCAGACTCTCAAGAACATTTTGAAATGAAAGAAAAAGCCAAGGGCAGTAAAGGTGTGAAAGGAATGGCTAAGTGCAACATGTGCAATGTTTGTAAATATGTAAAACTTGATAGTGAAATTATCATAAATGGAAAAACTTTTAAAATTCAAAGTTCAGGAAATTGTAATAGCATGGGCGTAGTGTATATTGCTTTACGTGACTACTGCTCTACTTATTACATAGGAAAGACTGAGCATAGTTTGAAAGAAAGAATAAAAACATGTATATGCTATTTCTAAGGCAAACACGGCTAATGCCATAGCAAGGCATGCTATTGCTTTCCCTAGTCACCACTTTAGATTTCCAGTGTTGGAGAAATTAGCTCTCAATGTGAGTGGTGGTCCATTTGGGTTACATTTAGAAATGAAAGAACTATTCTGGCAGGTTTATTTTGATGTTGCTAAGTCTCCAGGTCTTAATGATACATCATCTGTAATCAGTTTGCTCAAATTTAAAGCATATTGAAGGTTATAATATTGGTGCTTTTTAAGCATCTCAATAGTATATTTTAGTTTTAGACTTCATGGAATTCTTTTGGAATGTTTTTAGGGTTTTATGCCACTTTATAGTATGCCTTTAAAATGAGGTCATCACTGGAGGGATCATATGACTTTTTCATATTTAAGGTTTGAAATTTTTGGTGGCCAGTTTTTATCTGAAGAAGTCTGGCATTGATTTTAAGACAAAACGTGCTTAATGAAGTATTGTGTGTGTTCTAAGAAGGTGACCAATTCCGTTTTATGTGTGGTTTACAGAGTTTCATGTTCTTTCTCTTTTGGTGAGCTTTTCAAAGTCATCATTTTAGAAAATAATAGAACAGTAGAATAATAAAAAGAATAATAGAAGAATAAACCAGCAAAAGTTTCACACTGGGACAGCTTAAACTGAGTATTATAGTTATATGCCATAATACAGATTACATGCATACAGAAGCAGAAATAACTGGAGTCGTAAACAGATGGAAATACACGGGCTTCTTATTAAGGACCAACAAGCAAACAGCTTTATTCTGGATAAGAAGTTAAGTCAAATTAAGATAGTTACATATCTGTGAATTAAAGGGAGCAGAACACACTTGTAATGTAGAAATAGGTGACGTAAGGTTATGGGTAGAATTTTATACTTGTGCACCAAGCATGTGCTGATGTCATAGATGGACAAAGAGCTGAATATGATCCAGGTGAGCTGAGTTAGAATAACTGCTTTGGTACTTGCTGGGAATGGTGGATGGTTATGTCCATCCAGAGAGAAAGGGCACATAGGAATGGTCTGATTTTCCCTAGTGGGAACTGGAGAAATAACTGTGTGAGCCTATTTGAAGGTGGGTAAAGTATCCTGTTGATATAAACTCCTTCAGAAGGAATGGACAATTTAGCACTGATGCTCGTTGCACAGTCTGTCACAATGCTGTTTCTTGGCATGTGCATGACTGCTGGAATACAAGGAGGAATAAATGAGGCAACTTATTGGAAATCTAGCTGCAGGGGTATAACTTCAAATGATAACAGCCCATGATGTGGAACTTTGAAAAAGGACAAATAAGTTAATACTTGAGCAATTAAAGATAAATTATGCACACACACACACACGCACACACACACACACACACACACACACACACATATATATATATATACAGAGAGATGGAGAGAGATAAAAGAAGTTGAGTAAAGATTGCAAAACTTTTGGAAGACGTAAGAGAAATTAAGTGAATAGTGTTGAGATATATAGAAAGAATGGAGTCTTAGGAAAAGAGCAACAGTAAAGAAGTATAAGGAATAAAAAGTAGCATATATTGAGGGAAATGCAGAAAGTTATATAGAAAACAATTTAATTATAAAAATTAAGAAAAGTATTAGATAAAGATTTCATAAATGAAATTATGGAATCTGAACAACAGATGCAGAAGAGATATGAAGGGTATGGTAGAAAGAATGAAAAGAAAACCATGATAAAGAGTAATAAATGAAACATACAAATATAGATTGGAAAACAGAATGAGATAAAATAAATGAGAGACTGATAACAATGAAAAAGATAATGACATAAGGAAATGTAAGAAACTAATAGCAAAGGAAAAGGAAAAGGAAATGGAAATATATGACTTAATCTTCCAAAACTAGTTTTCCAAAAAGTGATATGGATATAATATGTGAAGTATAGAGTTTTCTTATTAACTTTGTTCTAGTGAAACCAATAACAACTTCAGATATAATGAGCATCATTAAAATTAAAAACAAAACCTACAATGAGATGTTGCACTCTGCTTGGCTAAAATGGCAGAATATATATTAATAGTAATAGACATGTATTCTAGATTAATGATTTGAAATAAGAAAAAGAAGAATCATTTTCAAAAGTTTTCTGAAGAGGAAAGTGGAATAAAGTTAGGTTTTATAAAAATGTAAACCGAGGAAGAAAGAAAAAAGTTGGAGGGGAAATGAAATAAGGAAATTACAGAGTGATATAAGTGAAATTTGAGTGCAAATATATGCTGAAAGGAAAACTGACAGCAAAGACATACTATGGGGGGGGGGGGGAGACCCACTAAGCACAATTTCTAGAAGAAGAAAACAGGAATAGAATGTCTTATACGGTAAGCAAAATGAGCATTCTATATATAGAAAATGATAAATGGATCGTGGAGAAATGAAGGGATGGCCAGATGTCCCTATACAATATTCCCAGCATGAAAAAGGAGACTCCATAGAAATTGAAGAAATCAAAATTCTTGTTTGAAACTTTACTACTAGGAAAACATGAATAGAAATTGCATGGACTGGAATAGCATATAGTACTCCACATTGATTTTTGTGGGATTGAGATACAGTAGACTTGAAAATCAGGATAAACATAATTTAACTATAAAATAAGCTACAGTTTATGACTATTTCAGAAAGATACATGCTGGCAAATTATAAAAAAAGTGTCTTGAGTCCTGCTAGACAAGAACAATACTTTATATTGTTTGATTTGTTCATCTTGTACCAGTTGTAATTTATTGCAAGAAATAGGGTTAGGCAACTCTGATCATTCTAGTCTGGTCTGGTTAATGTAATGCTGTAAGATGTAAACCTCAAGTAACCAGATTAAAGGTCAACAACTTTATAAAGCAAACTTTTTAACATTTTTGAATAAAATCAATATGTTGAAACGAAAAAAAAATGATATGTGGTGATAATATATTAGACAACTGGATTAAATTATATGAGCATTTTAAGTTGAGAATGATCAAAATCTGTTGAACATGGAGATTAAATGTTAATCATCCATCTGATAAAAGTAATTACAACTATAATGCTGAGGTCTGCTATAAGATGGAATATTAGAAAGGCAAAGGAAAAAAAAGAGTTTAATTATTCATAACAATGACAAAAAAAAAAAAACATTTTGAAACATCTAACAATGACTGGCAGGAAATATCAGGTTAAGATCTTTTAGTTGCATAGTTAATGCCTTGCTGCCAGTGGTCTACTAGACCTTTAATATAACAGTCTCCTGCATATTATTTGTATACTTATTTTCTCCTAAAAATCATCACAATGTTTTTTTTAAGTTATCCAGTGAGTCAAACTCCCTTACCATTACTCTCAACAGGAGCATATTTTATAGTCTCAGTATTCTTTGAATGATAAATCCATCCCTTCTCTACATCCCATTTATATCTGTTCTAAACATAGCTGCCTTTTTTCTCATCCTAGCAAGTATTTATTGTAATACAAGATCAAGATCAGTCCTCAAACTTTCATCCCTAGTAGCTCTGAAAGTTACACACAGCTTACCTCTCACTCTCCTGTAAAAAATACTGTAAAGATTCAGATGTTTTAATTTATCTTCATACCCCAAATTGTTCCTATACTTAATCCTTTTGGTGAAGAGCCTTTGAATTTATTCAATAGTAACATTATCAGTAAGGGATGCATATGAGAAATTAAAGTATACTCAATCACTGGTCTTTTTATAGCTGTAAATAAAGCTTTAAGACATTTTGCTTATTTTGTTTCCACCATAGTAATATTAGTCACATCTTTCTCAAAGTTTTAGTTTTAATATCATGTATGTGAAACTTTCTGCGATGGTACGGCGGTAGCATTGTTACCTCACAGCAAGAAGTTCTCCCATTTGATTCTCAGCTTGGCTTGGGAGTGACTTCTGTGTGGAGTCTGCATGTCCTCCCTGCGGTTGGGTAGCATTCGAAAGAAATGCGTGCGTAAATGGGCGTGCCTTCATTGAAGGTTCGGCATCGAGCTGGCACCTCGGTGTCATAAAAAATCTACTGCCAATCATTAGTTGACTGGAGTTCCACTGTGGCAACCCCTTACCAGGAAAAAGCTGAAAGACAAACAACAACAACAACATCCTGTATGTGAAACTTGAATTTTTAATTCATTACTTATGACAGCTCCTAAATCTTTGACTTGATTAACCACCTTCTCTTCCTTTCCTGATATTAGCATCTTTATTTCCTTTAATTCTCCAAATTAAATGACTTTGCATTTATTGTAGTTAAATCTGAGACTCATTTTAGATGATAATAGATGCAACCTATTTAAGTACATAGTTGTGTCTTTCACATCACTGAGATTGCTAATGTTTGCTCCAGTTTTGCAATCAATTGCATATTACAGTCTCAAAATTTGTTACATATGTGTAATCATGAGAACACCATATTAAACAATTTTAGACCTAATAATGACCATTGAGGAACAAGTGTATTAATTGATAACCAACAGGCACACTCAACATGTACATTGGTATCGCCTGCTTACAACTTCACCTTCTTCAATTTTTCCAAAAAGTCCCCTTGCTTTACTTTACTCAAATCATACTAAATATCTTTACTTTATGGTATAGAATATGTTAACTATTTCAAAGAATATAAAACTATAGTCATAAATACCTAACAATGTGGACACAACATCAGAAATTATTCCAGATTTATTCACTAAGATTACATCCAAACAATTTAATCCCACATTTTGTTTCTCAATCTTTTGTGAATAGTTATGCTCACATAAATCTATGAAACAAGATGCAATATGTGTACTTTAAGAGCTATTTTTCAGTTAATTGAAGGTAGTTTAAATTCCCTAATATCAAAGCAGGTCAGCTATTAAAATGCATCTCTCTAGTGTCTGCATGAATGACTGCTGCAAAAGGGAATTCATATTTGGACTTCTGTATGCAGACACTATTCTACATATACCCCATATAGTTACATTTTCAGAACCAAACTCACTACTTCATTTGACTGGTTTTCATTTTCCATAAAACTATTTATGGATGAATGTATCAATAACATTACCCACCCACTATCTAACCTTTCTTACAAATTCATACTTAAAAACCCAAGTTACTACAATTCCAAGACTCTGTGATAGCAAATTAGTTTAACCGATTTTGTTTAATGATGAAATCCAGTTCATCTTTTTTTAACTTTTCTCTAGGTGCATTTCTGTAGAGGCAATTTGTTTTTCCTTCTATCATATATTTAGCTTTAGTCTCCCTAAGTTAAGTATTCTAAAAAATCTACATACTTTTGTTTATTAACTTTGTAAATAAACCATTTCTTTTGTTAGTGAAATGCAATATATTTGAACCATATATGTCAAAACAAAACACTGTTTATTGCCATGAGGATACCCTGTTAAATTATTTTAGACATCCTTATTTCCTTAGCCATACATTAAACTTTATCTCCAGGATTCAATAAACTTTGTGCAGGGATAGTGTTATTCCTACATGGAGTGAATGGTGTCTGCTTCCACATAGCCTTAACAGCAGTGTGCCTTACATATTAATAAAGGCACACTCCTGATAACGGCTTTGCAGACACAAACACTATTGAGTGCAGGGGGTGTGTTCCAGTACTGCTCGCACATCCAACATGCCCCCTGCACTCTGAAAGTGCCATACTGCACTTTCTAACTGCTTTCAGTATCTATGGACACTGAAAGCAGGAAATCTAAATATGAAGCAATAGAAGGGGTGTGTGACAGATACTGTCACATGCCCCCTGCATTGTCAAAGTGCCATATAGCAGTTTCTAATCGCTTTATGTGTCCACAGACACTGAAAGCAGGAATTTAAATAGGAAGCAATGGAAGGAATGTGTGACAGATATTGTTACACACCCTCTGCTTTGCAAAGGTGCTGTATGGCAATGTTACCATACCTATCAACCTCTTAGAGTCAAAAATCCAGACAAAGCCTAAAATGATGGGGGTGTGAAGACTGGTAGAGAAGGGTAAAGGCTGCCAGCCTAGCCAGATAGAATTTTATACATAATTCTATCATTTGTAAATATGAATGTGAATCACAGGCTTGTTGTCTTAAATGAAAAAATGCTGTTACAAAAATGTGGCAAAAGTGCTCTCTACTGACCCTGTAAAAGACTGTTGTGACCCTTTGATCTAAAGTCAGCTCCAGTCCGGCTAGATGAAGGCTTCCTGCCTATTGTTTTAAGGCTAAAATTAATGACCAGAATTTATATGTGGAATGTCCTTCATTGCTCTAAGGGTAAAAGGATGTAAATGCAGTTTCTGTCAGCCTGCGAACACCAGGAAATCATGAAATGATGTAATGTTTTATCAGGACTGCAATTTCAATTTAAACAGTGAGAACCAGAGATTATTAAGAATTTTTGTTTTGAACATCCAACTCAGCACTCTGCCTGCTTTCTTTATGTAAGTTATATTAGATTTGTGTGTTCTTTTAGTGATAGCAAGAAATTAGAAAAATTAGACTGTGTTTTTCTGTTATTGTATTGTCTTGTGGTTTTAATTATTTATTATTAAATATTTTAAACCATTTTAAATGTGGCTGGTTTGTGTAGAGATAAGTTAAGTTCTAGAGTACATTGCATGTATATAAGGATCCTGTACCAAGTCACTCTAATAATCCTTGAGATTGTTTAGTCATATCTACCAATTGGATAATAATATTGCACAGTAATAATTGGACATCTTTTTAAGGGCCTTTGGGTAGCTGATAAATATTAGCTGGGTGATGGCAAGTGGTACTACTGTATAGTCTGTGTAAAAGGTGCACAGCCGCAGTACCTGTGCCAGCCTTCCCCAGAAATGTCTGTGTGGTTGTATAAACTCTTATCTCAAAGTGTGTGTGCATCAGCTACTTGGGCAGGGACACAAAGCACTGTTTGGACAGAGAGGCTAATGAAGATTTTAGCTTTCCCAGCTAGGCTGAGATCTGGACACTATAGCTGTGCCAGTAGGGAGTCTTTTGGGGGACCTGGAGAGGAAGGGAGCGACCAGCCCCGGACTGACTGTGATCTCTGTGTGCTCTTAAGGGAAATTACACTTTACTGTTACTATTTGTTATCCTTTCCTCATATATGAGACACCCTCTCTGGTGTTAGTGGTGAGGATTGAGGCTCCTTGATTGCTAGGCCAGGATACGGGCGTCATATATTAATTGGTGGCAGTGGTTGGGATAACCTCACATATTAATTGTTTGGCTGTGGTGGGATATCCACATCACATATTAATTAGTTGGAAAATACTAATTGGCTTGCAGTGGTGTGGGTAGAGTGAATCCTGTAGCTTGTGTACAGTGAGCTTTGGAGGTGTTTTTGTACTCTAAAACAGCCATGCAGTGAATACTCAAAGTTCAGATCACAGTTGTTTTATTTCTTTTGTTAGCTTAGATAGTCAGGGTGAGCAGGCAGCATATCAGCAAAGGAGTATGGAAAGCTGACAAGGAGTCAGCTGGCAGAGATGTATTAAGCTAGGGGACTGGTGCATGGAAACCTGACTAAGGCAGACCTGATTGCAGCCTTGGTTACAGCTGCATCAGAAAACAGCAACCAGGAGGACAATCAGACTGGCAGTGAAGATATAATTCCCTCAGAGAATGAACAGCTCAACCTTTCTTCAGTGGACTTAAAAATCCAGCTGGAGCTAAAGAGACTTGAGTTGGAGGCCAGGCATGCGGAATTAGAAGCAAATGAGAGACTGAGATGTTTGCAGGCTCAGGTGAATGGGAAACTGTTACGTCTGCAAGCTGAGGAACAAGAGAGGCAATGGCAGCATGAGAAGGAGATACTGACTTTTCGCCAGAGTCATGGAGGTAATGTGGAAGGGAGTAACCAGACCCCAGAAGCACAATAGATCAGTAAATTTCTTCCACATTTTAAAGAGGGAGATAATTTTGATAGTTTCATTCATATGTTTGAGAAGCTATGTAAACAGTATGAAGTTGACCAAGGGCTCTGGGTACGGTTCCTGACCCCCTTACTCCATGGTAAAACTGTAACTGCACTGCCTAAAATGTCTGATGTTGCATGGTTTGATTATACTGCTGTTAAGAAATTTCTTTTGAACTGTTTAAATTAACACCTGAAACATAGGAAAAAGTTTTGTGAGCATAGATGCAAGGCAGATGAAAGTGTGTGTGAATATGTTGCTGAACTGAGCACTTATTTCCATAGGTGGGTGAGTGATGTCAGGTCACCACTTCTGAAGGGTTGGCAGACCTTTTGTTGAGGGAACAAGCCCTTAACACTTTGCCTGAGGACATGAGGATCTGGTTAGCTGATAGACAACATGCTACTTCAGATGAGTTGGGGAAGAAGGGAAACCTATACCAGGCAAGCAGGGCAGCCCTGCAAAGAAAGGAGACCCCCAGTACTGCTCATTGGTCTAAAGAAACCCATGGTGGGCAACACAGACTGCCACAACAGAATCTGCCAGTAGCAGGGGAAGCCACGTGGGTACTGATGGTCCCTTGGACAGAGTGACTGCAAAGGTAGAGGTGAGTAGTAGTACCCAAGCTGACAGTGAGGCACCACTATCAGAGGATGCCAGACTTCCTGTGGAAGGGGAGCTGGGAAGGGTTACAAGGAGACAATTAAGAAAGGCTCAGCTCTCAGACCCTACATTGCAAGGCCTGAGGCAGGTAGCTAGGGAGACACCTGATTCTCAAGGAAAGGGGGAATCTGTATACTGGGACAAAGGGTTACTATACAGAGAGTAGACCCCAGAGGAAAGGCTAGAAGGCGAGATAATACAGCAGTTGGTAGTGCCTTGAGCCTACTGTCTGGTGCTTCTAGCCATAGCCCATGATATTCCCTTTGCAGGTCATATGGGCATAAAATGTACAAAGAGTCATATTATGCAGAACTTTTATTGGCCTGGAATTTCCAGAGATGTAACAGGGTACTGCAGAGCAGTGCCAAATTGTAGGCAAGGCAGGAGACAAGGTGAGAGCTCCTTTGATGCCTTTGCCTGTGATTGAGGAGCCATTTCAGAGGGTAGATATGGATATTGTGGGTCCTTTGAGCACCCCAAGTTCCACAGGGAAAATGTATATCCTAGTGGTAGTGGATTATGCTACACAATATCCTGAGGCAGTGGTTTTGTCCTGCATTGAGGCAGAGAAGGTGGCAAATGCTTTGTTAGAGATTTTCAGCAGGGTTGGTTTCCCAAAATAAATACTGACTGACAGAGGTGCCAATTTCATGTCAGACCTGCTGGCTTGTCTGTGGAAGTCCTGTGAGGTGAAGCACATGAAGACCACCCTCTACCATCCCCATACTAATGGTCTTGTTGAGAGGTTAAACTCTACAATCAAGTCCATGCTACGGGCATTTGCAGATCAGTTTAAGAGGGAGTGGGACAGATATTTGCCCCATCTGTTGTTTGCTTACAGAGAAATTCCCCAAGAATCCACAGGTTTTTCACCCTTTGAGTTGCTGTATGGGCATAGGGTGAGGGGACCTCTAGATTTGACTCGAGATGAGTGGGAAGGTGAG
>NC_056745.1:931557139-931599639 GCF_019279795.1 Protopterus annectens
CACGTGGAATTGCCTCATCCTGATCGCTATTTGCCCTCATTTGCATGGTGCAATACCGCACACAGTGTGTTTTGCATACCTACGCTGGGACGGTCCGCGACGGTAGTGCACGTGGAATTCATTCATACCTGAATCGCTAAGCAGCCATATTTGGCGTTATAACGCCGATGCTATGCTGGCGCCTGGCGCAAGGTTCATGAATCTCCGGGCATATCTATCTCTCTCTCTCTATATATATATATATATATATATATATATATATATATATATAGATATATATAGATATAGATATAGATATATATACGCATATATAAAAAAATGATATATTTATGTATATATATATATATATATATATGTGTGTGTGTGTGTGTTTATATATATATATATATATATATATATATATATATATATATATATATATATATATATATATATATATATATATATATATATATATATATATATATATATATATATATATATATATATATAAATGGGTCCACTATGTAATCTTGAAATACTGAAATCCCAAAATTCAGTATTTCGAAATTACATAGCCGAAAACCCAAGCACAACTCACAATTCTGAAAACACACAACCGCGAAATTCAAACTGTCAGAACTACGCTACACATACAGTACACACATAAACAAACACAAAACACCCCCCACAATCAAATAAATGCATCTACACTGCGCCCCCCACACCCCCTACTTATATATTCTAGCTCCAAAATCGCACAAATAGAAACACAAATGAAACTCACACACACACATTTTACATTCCCTCACACACACACACACACACACACACACACACACACACACACACACACACACACACACATCACAGTCACAACACACACTTACACAAACTAAAGCCCCTAACTAACACATTTACATACACAAACATACCTAAATTCAACCAATACATCCACACACTGCACCAGGGGAAGCAGAAATTCAACATTTCTGTGCTTTGGGATTTTGAATTTCGCGCTTTTTCCAGTTCGGAACTTTGAGTTTTCGGCCATGTAATTTCGAAATACCGAATTTCAGGATTTCAGTATTTCGAAATTACATAGTGGACCCATTTATATATATATATATATATATATATATATATATATATATATATATATATATATATATATATATATACTCAACTTCTTACTGCAAGACATTTGCAAAAAGCCTGGCAAAGTGGGGGGATGAAAGGCGAACAATGCATATTTGAAATATGGCTGTTATAAGCGTAGAAGTTTGCTAGAGTATCACCGTTTGTTTTAACATATATTTTCTGATAGATTTCATGTCTGAAACACAAATGATTGTCATCATTTAGTGGAGCCAATGCTCATATCATCCCAGTGATTTGTCAGAAACCCACAACTGTTATGGGGAACAGACAAAAAATATGAGCCGCACATCTGGACAGTGTATAGAAATCTGGACAATGGAGAGGTATGACTGCAGTCATGTAACAGAAGTGAAAATACACTGAGAGTTGCCAACCATTTCACCCAGCACCTTCCGAACTTCAGTCAGACCAACACAACACTACCCGAAATCCTCTCTGGGGAATTACTCATGCATTTGCAAATATATCATGAACTACAGGGATGTAACTTTAGAGAAAAGCAGACATCGGTGAGAAAGTAACCACCAAGAACCATTTGCACAACAGTCACAGCAACATACCAGTACCCCAACTGAACTCTAGAGTATAATGACTGATTGAACAAACATATCCTGATTGTTAGTCACAGACTACACCAACATATACTGCCCCAAGTCACAGTGTACTGGGAATCCTGAGGTGTTACAGGACATTTCTCAGTCTGGCCCTACAAACATATACAGCTGATAGACCACCAGCAGCTGTAGCAGCATGCACAGTCAGATAGAAAAGAATCTATGATGCTCACATCTTCCCTTCTCCCTATGCAGCCCAACAAACATTTATGCACTATGCTGCTACACAGTCTAGACAGTCTGGTAATAATGGCCAGACATACATAACTCTCAACTGTGAAGATTTCCACAGAATGTCTAGCGTGTTCGACCATATTTATGGCCACTGCCTCACAACACTTCTGGGAGTCTGCTAAATCATTGGGATGATATCAGGAGTGAAGTCACTAAATAATGATATACCATACCTCTGAACCTCTTACTGCAAGACATCTGGACAAAGCCTGACATACTTGGAGGACAGGGACATATCTTACATCATGCTGTTACAAACTGACACAGTAGCTGGTGTTACAGGGTTTGTTGTTCTCTGAAGGTTATGAAGTCTGAAACACAAATGGATGTCAGCATTTACTGACTTCAATCCTCACATTATCCTATTGATTTCTCAAAAACAGAAATTGCCTAATGAACAGACAAACCATAAGAGGCAAACCTCTGGGCAATATGCAGACATCTGGACAGTTGAGAGGTATGTCATAGACATATCACTGTCAGAAGTCAAGTCATGCAGAAAATGCAAGTCCAGACAAACTCTGTTAATCTAGCAATCTTCTATGTGTATAACAACAATACTTACAATCTGTACCTAATTCTGGAACTTTGTCCCCCATTTTGTTGGGTTTTCTCCACAGTTCTTGTTCTAAAAGATATTTTCACCTACCTTCTGTGACGCCATAGCCCCGACATCTCCATAATGTTCTCCTCACAGGCAAGGAAAAGGGGCAAAGCCCACATGAAGGACTTAATTATAGCACTATGTTGCTATGGCATTGGCTAATGGAAAGACAACACAATTGCTCTGGATGCAATTGGTAAGTGGGAGACACCAATTGGTGCACAGGCCGTCACCTGCTCATGAGCATTACCTACAAAAGGCAAGCTGCTGCCTATGCAACACAGGTCTGAACCTTTCTACACAAAGACAGACTGCGACTACACAAACCTAAACATTTGTAGTATTCTGAGAAAACTCTTCAGCACTATAACAGGTATGTCAATCAATTAAGCCTGTAATGGAATGCAGAAGGGGAATGCAATAATGTGTAATAGGAAGTTAAACAATAGGTCTCAACCAGACTTTCTAGACTCACATATTGCTGTCCAGCACTTACAGCCATTCCTTCTGGCCCTGTCTGCAGTGACATAGGTCACAGCTCTTGCCTCAGGGAATTGCCCTGAGTCACCCGAGTAAAGGTCAGCTCACATATGACTACTAGTGGAGTGTCTGTTGTCCAATACTGACTGTGACACTGCTAGGCCAGCTACCTGGGATGTTGTAAATATTCATATGTCACCTGTGAATGCTACTAGGATACATATGCTTGTCTTACAAATGTAAGAGACCTATATAAGGTATGTGCTTAGTAAAAAACTGGTGCACAACTGTCCAGAGTTTTGCAGACTGATCACATGTTTGCCTCATATTTGTAAACAATGTCTCATACAGTTGTGTTTTGTCTGGCAAATAACTGGTAACCCAGTAAAGACTGAAGTCATAACATAATAGCATACATTTGAATGTCAGATGTCATATTCTGCAGAGTATTCCTGTGAATGTGAAACCGTCTATGCTAGCAACTAAGTGTTTTACAGCTAGATCTATAAAGTGTCACTATTTTCTGGCCTTTGCCCCCATGAATGTGTGCTTTTGTCCAGATGCCTTGCTCTAACAGGAGTTAGAGTCTTAGCATGAAACTAATGTCATTGCAAGCGTACCTTGTCCCGGAGGATGCTTACATTTGTGCAGTCACTGAAACCTGGTTTGCAGCTGTGGAGAGCACACTAACCTTGCCAGGTTACTCATCCTACCATACTTTTAGACCCCAAATGGAGGGCTGCAAAGCCAAAGGAGGTGGAGTTTTAAACATTATCATACACATATACACCTCCAGGCTGGCCAAATAGTATGATGCATGGGAGACATCCCAAGTGCAGTTAACTGTTGACCAAACACCTATTCAAATCATAGCTCGCTACATACCTCCAACCATGACTCTGGACACCCACTACACCTATCTGGACTTTCTTGAATCTGTCAAGATTCAACCCTCTACCCTGCTTCTGGGTGACTTTAACTACCCAACCATAGTGTGCATGACCTATTCTACCTGAACATGAACGCACATAGATTCCTTGGCCTTGTCAATGCCAATGCATTGGATCAGCTGGTCAGCACCCCTACAGCAGGTGGAAATATCCTGTACCTGGTCCTAACCAATATGAGTAGCCACTGTAGCACTCCTACAGTATCATCCTCCTTGGTAAGAACTGACCAAATAGCCATCACTTTTGAGGTCATCATCTTCCCTGCCCCCCTTGTCCATGTCAAACAAAAAACACTTTCCAAAACTGACTATAAATCTCCTCAGAGCAGGTATAAGTAGCTTTACAGCCACTGTCCCATCAGTTGGAACTAGCAGTAGTGTCCAAGCCTACACCACAATACTATGTGAGCACCTACATAGCTGTATGGACTCAACAATACCTGACAGGACAAAATAATCTCCTTCAAGATAGGGTAAACCTCTGTGGTGGACAGCAGGAATGTACAAATTCCATGATAGGTGGAAATAATTGCTGGACAGGGCCAAGAATGAGCAGGTGCCAAACTGGAAACAATGTCACCTTTGCCTGAACAAGCAAATAAGGTCACAGGTGAATTGCCCTAATGCTAACTTTGAGTGCAAATTGGACACATCCACCTAGGCCAATCACAAGGCTGTCCTCACATATGTCTGCAATCTCAGAGGAAACACCCAAATCTGCTCTGTAGTGGTGGTCAATAACACCACATACTCATACGGCATAGATATAGCCAATCTGCTGCAGACAAGTTAAGTGTAAACATCACCCCCCCTGTCCCCCCACCAGTACACATGGAGATGCACAGAACCTGCCCCCCTCCTCTCATCATCAGGAAGCAGGTCTGTAATACCCTCTCAAAGGCAACAAACTGAAGTCTACATGGGGCCTGATACCATCCGTGGCTTCACCCTACATAAACTCATGCATGAACTCTCAGCTCCATTACACACTGCAGTCTGCCAAAGCCTGAGCACCAGTGTCATCCCATTTACACAGAGGGCAGCCACTGTCATCTCTCTACACAAAGGTGGAGCAATCCACTGACCCAGCCAATCATACGCACATCAGCCTAATTAGCCTGATCTGCAAGGGCATGGAAGGCATTATCAATGACCTTATAAATAGGGACATTGGCAACCTCAAAATGCTTGAGCTTACACACAGTATGGTATTGTCAAAGGGAGATCAGGCCTGTTACACCTGGTTGACTTCTTTGAAGCGGTCAACAAAGACAAGGATGAGGGGAAGATGGTGCACACTGCCTACCTTCACCTAGCCCAAACCTCAGAAAATAATTCCCAGGTAGCCATGATATGTAAGCCTACACAGCTAGGCATCAACCTGTATGTTACTAGATGGGATAGCTAACTGGCTCAATGATAGCACCCACTTATTCAAAGTAGTGGAAGGCACCTCTAGTAGTAGACTCTTACAGAGTGGAATACACCAAGGATCAGTCAGAGGCCTCTACTGTTTGAGATATATGTTTCTGAGGTATAAGACAAAACCAGTGGTCTGTGGCCAACCAGATTCACAGATGACTGCAAGCTGGCCACTGTCTTACATTCCCCTATTGATGTGAGCATCCTCCAAGAGGTCCTTACCCAAATTAATGACTGCTACCAGAAGCATTGCCTCAAACTCAATGCCAGGAGATGCATCATTTTCCCTGTTGTGGTAAATGTCATCCATACTAATTATGACAGTAATAACAATGTACTGAGCATGCAATCAGGTGTGAGGCGACTTGTGCACCAAGGGTGATAGCAAATTGACAGCTTCCCACCACATTGGCACCATTATATGGAAGGCTGTCTACATGCCCCACTTCACAAATATGGGTATGTCATCCAGGAATCAGGAGGCTACAGCATCTGTGTACACCACCCTTATCAGATGCATTACCGAGTACAAAGGTTCCTTTGGCAAGTGCCTTGCCAAGTAAATGCAGCAGTTGCAGAGACCACAGAGGTTTCTGACTAGGCAAATCCAGGGTCTGCAAGACCTATCCTATACAGATAGGCTGAAAGACCTGTCCCTTACTCAGTCTCATAAAAACTGATCATAGGCAACCTGTGTCTGGCATACAAGGCCATTTCCAAACCAGCTTTGATGGCATTTCTGCATATTCATAAGACAAACCCCACTCACGCAACTTGCACACAAGGCCCTCACCTGGTCTATGACATGAATAGTACTTGTTGGTAGGATAGTTTAGTGTCCCACACAATACACTGTCTGTAAAATACACTCCCTCCCCATGTCTAGCAGAGTATCTCTATGGCCCTCTTGAAGAAGAAGCTGGATGACTGCATGGGAAATGGAAAAGACACCCCTGGGATCTCGCATGTGTCCCAGCTGGATAGGGGAAACAGGTTCTGGCTTTGAAGGGACACGGGCAAAGGTCTGGGCTAGACTTATAAGGGCATCCGGGCCAATAGCCTAGTATCATCCTATGAACCTATGCACCTAGTACTTTACATGTTTCCTGTATGTACTGCAGACTGTCCTGCAATATTGTCTAAAATGAATCCATGTGAGTCTGAACTATATAGGTACTGCATTGATAGAGTATTCTCTTGTTCCTTCATTAGTTATTATTACATATCGTTAAACCTTGTCATTGTGTCTGGTCTGTATAGCAGTAAGTCAGCTCTTACAGTACTTGCATATGCACTTGGTGACACTGTATAGCTCACTCCAATAGCCTTGGTCTTGGTCACACTTACCATTCTGTTAATAGGCCCATCACACAGTAGGATTTGTTACCCTTTGTTGAGGGCCTTACAGTAGCTGTTAAAGAGATGGATTGTGGCAGTCAGAACTAAAGTCTGGCCTGAAGGGCCCATAACTAGCAAAGCTGTGCCAGACTTTACCAGCAGTGTGTGTGTGTGTGTGTGTGTGTGTGTGTGTGTGTGTGTGTGTGTGTGTGTGTGTGTGTATCAGCAAACATTATACTACAGGGTCTTTATTTACATATGTTGTCTTCCCCTTGCAGGTAAACATGGGGGCTGGTGTCTCTCCCCCTCACAACCTGATGTCAGTATCTTAGTAGACTCTGATGATGATGGTGGTCATAGTGAGGCACAGATGGGGTTGTCGGGAGCTGAATCTGCGCCATTGGTTGGTATCCCACTTTCACCCGCAATGTCTCCACACAGTCAGTATGCCCACATATACCCAGTCCCCAACAGTCACAGATAATGGACAGTTGGAGGGTGGTGGCATGGAACAGGCTAATGTAGTGACTATGGCAAGTGTGAGTGTAGACACTAGCCATAGCCAGAAAGCAGGTGAGGTCACACACAGGCAGATGGACAGGGTTGCTCGACAGAGGACTGCTGCCCATCAAGCCTCTGTCACAAGTGTCACAGCAGGTGCCACCAGATGCATGCTATGGTCTGTTATGAAAGCACAGGCATGTACTGACTGCAACACCAGACAGATGCTCAGGGTCATGAATGCAGCACTTCCTGCCATGCATGATGACCTCCACGGCATTTGTGATGCCATACATTATTTTCCTAATGTCGCGGATAGATGGTGGGGTGAGACATTGTCACTGCTTGACTGTGCAATGTCTGTGATTGAGCATAGAGTGGGAGTAGGGCGTCAGCTACATAGATGTAGTTCACCAACAAGATCAGCTGAGAGCTCAAGTGGCCATGCACATTCACATTTCCATAGTGGCAGTACCACAAGACTACCGAAGGGAGGGTGCTGTCCACACCACACTGGAGCAGGCTATGGGCACGTGGTCCTGGCCAGTCCCATCAGGGATGCAGATCCAGCAGGCAGCAATCATCATCAGGGGGTAGTACTGCATCTGGCCTTGGGCCTGGTGGTGCCAGTGAGACTCCTGGCAGAAGCAGTTCTCATGTCCCTTGCGGGGGATGGTGAACTGTACATCTTAGCATATATGGTCAACAGCTGTCCAACATAGCCCTGTGTAGGGTTCCATATGGCTTGATTATGTGCATACAAACACTCACACATCTCTGTCACAGGGCGGTCATCACCAGACATGCACAGCTCCTCTGCATGGCACAGTTGAACACCACCCTTCCAGACACACACACACACACACACACACACACACACACACACACACACACGCACACACACACACATGATGTCAACCATATGGCCCCCAGCCTAGGCCTCTGGCAATCCCACACCACACCCTGTGCATGTCATGACACCTGTGCCACAATTCTGTTATCCATACCATCGATGCAGGGACATGCTAATATAGGTCTGATGTACAGGGTGAATATAGTATAGTGTAGTAATGTAATGCTGTGTAATGTGCTGTCTGCTGGCAATAGTTATGAGTACACATCGAGGTGTATGTACATTTTTAGCCATGATGCATTACTGCTGTTAGTACTGCTGACTGACTATAGTGTCACGTACTGTATTCTGTTTATGTTCCGGGTGTCTGTATGTCTGCAGGCTGTGGGCCTGCTGACACTAACAACGATGAGTATGGCAGAGTGGAAACACAGTGACCTTTTCAAAGCCAAGGTACAGCTGTATATGTACATGTTTACCAGGTGTGTTTACATGCAACAGTGTGTGAGAGACATTTGGGCTGGCCAGTGTGACCTTGCTTACATACCACATGACACAGCCAGCTAGCCTTCATACATGTTACCTAGGTGTTCTGTAGTACCACAGGCTCATACATACAGAGGAGGTAACTTCAGTACTGGCACTAGGTCCCTCAAAAGCTTAGACATTACTTTAACCACAACAGATTCACCTATCAGCACGTGTTGCCCTTGCAATTTCTGTCCCATCCACTGAACCTTGATACAGTTGATGAAGGTATGCATGGTACTTTGTATGACAGGTTTGGGGTATGTATTTCTGACACAGGTCAGCTTGTGGTAGCCTAACCTGACAATCATCAGAATGTGTGTCTGCTATCTCATATGCAAGTCTGGCTTCTCATGCTGGTAGTGCACACAGAGTCATAGTGCTGTACATGGGGCAGCTGCTGAAGGAGTGAGCACAGCTCCTACTTGCCCAGTCTTCAAACAATAGTGCTAGATACATAAGACAAATACCACAGAGGTAATGTAGTGCTGCAGTGTCTGCCACAGTACTATTCAAGTGGGTGACAATTGCAGGGGCTGTTATGATTGCCAATGGCAGGTTCAGAGGCCCTTAACATGGTAGAGCCATCTGACACACACACACACACACACACACACACACACACACACACACACACACACACAGCCACACACACACACACTGCTGCATCGGGATATGCATCGAAACACACATGCACATAGAGTGAACACTTCTCAGAGTAGATGACCTACCCATCTATTTATGTACAATACACAGTGATATGACCAGTGCATGCACCACAGTGGCTTTGTATTAGAAACTGTGTAACTGTGGTTGTAAGGTGGATAACATCCGTATGGGCTGAAACTAGATTGGCAACGGGGGAGTTCACAGTGTGGAAGAGGCACAGAAAATGGTATAGCCATCACATACAAACAGTAAAGACAGCCACAGGGTACGTGCATACAGAAACACAAACACAGTTGCCAATAGACATATTAGTAACCCTACATATCCACTTGTATGTACTATAGTGCTAAGTATACATGACATTCTACACATAGATTATATGCGTGGGACATGACACACAACTTATCAGAACAAGTAAACTTGTGAATGCCTACATGGATGGTAGGATAACCCACCAGAAATAGCGACTGGTCTTATCTACTGGTCCTACAAACTTTGACAAGTGATAGAGTGGCAGACTTTGTATTAGCATGATGTTTCAGTCAGGTATGATGTCTGATGCTGGCATGTGCGTCACTATGCTGTGACATATTTGGCAATGATATCACAGGAATACTCATTGTTCGGGGATACAGACCACATATAGGTTGCAAACTCTGGATATTCCATGTATATCTGTACAGATGACTGGTATGGGTTGTATAGTGTAACATAGTGTATGTGAGTCAAATGTCATTAACAGACTCTTTAAAGTAATGCCATGAGTAGAGGGTCAACAGGCCATAAAATGGTATAACCTACACACACAACAGCCACAGTGGATATGTTTCACACACACTAATGTAGTTGTAAGCATTGAAATTAGAACCCCTACCTAAGTATTTGTATTATAGTATCAAGCAGTTATTGCACATGCCACAGAGATTAGAGGGCTGACAAGAGTATACAGGTACTTCTAAGGAGAATGACATCAGCAGGCCTTGTAAAGTAGGGCAATGGGAAGTGTATTGGGTGGTACATGCCTCAAAATGGTATAAACAACACCCCCAGAGGAAATGAGTCTCATTCAAACACACACACACACATACACACACACACACACACACACACACACACACACACACACACACACACACACACACACACACACACACACACACACACACACACACACACACACACACACACACACACACACACACACACACACATACACACACAATATCCAGTATTGAATTTAGAACCCGTACTTATCTAGTTATGTATGCTGTAGTGTTACACAGTTATCACACGTGCCATGGAGCTTATAAGATTTAACAGTGTCCCAAGGTACATCTAAGGTGAATTACATCAAGAGCCCTTGTAAAATATGGCAATGGGAAATGTACTAGGTGGGAAGGGCATCAAAATACATAATCCTACAAACATAAACACTTGCAAACACCTTTGCACACACACACACACACACACACACACACACACACACACACACACACACACACACACCACACACACACACACACACACACACACACACACACACACACACACACACACACACACACATACACACACAATATCCAGTATTGAATTTAGAACCCGTACTTATCTAGTTATGTATGCTGTAGTGTTACACAGTTATCACACGTGCCATGGAGCTTATAAGATTTAACAGTGTCCCAAGGTACATCTAAGGTGAATTACATCAAGAGCCCTTGTAAAATATGGCAATGGGAAATGTACTAGGTGGGAAGGGCATCAAAATACATAATCCTACAAACATAAACACTTGCAAACACCTTTGCACACACACACACACACACACACACACACACACACACACACACACACACACACACACACACACACACACACACACTTGCTGGAACTTAGAGTAGAACCCCGGACTATCAAGTTATTTGTATTATAGTGCTACATAGTCATTACATGTGCCACAGAGCTTACAGAGCTGAAGGCTGTCCAAATGTACTTCTAAGGAGAATGATATCAGCAGGACTGCTAAAGTAGGGCACTGGGAGATGTTGTGGGTGGGAAAGTCCTCAAAATGCTTTAACCTACAAACATACAAACTTACAAACACTTTTACCGAAACTGGGAATAGAACCTCTGCCTATCTAGATATTTGTACTATATTGTTAGTGTGTATATTAGAACACCAAACATTCAAAATGTCGAGTGTTCTAATATTGAACCCTATGAATCAAAAATTTAAAACATCGAACATTCAGAACAGCGAATTTTTTCCTAGAGAAAAATTTGCTGTTCCAAAACACATACACACAACACAAGCATACCAAACAAACAGCAATCCACATACATACACCTAAACTCTTACACCTAACCCTACACTAAACTATACATACACCGCTAACTATCCACTTACCTTAACCCAAGCCCTAACCCTAAGGTCCGTCACTATCACACAGTCACCTCACCCGTGCCCTAACTCTAACTCACCTACCCCACCCTAACCCTCACGTCCACACAATCACACACTTACCTGACCTGTGCCCTAACCCTCATGTCTACACAATCGCACGCTTACCTGAACCCGACCCGTAACTTACCACCACAGTGCTGAAAATACAGAAGTAACAGAAATGGACAACCAAATTCTTTCCCTAGGAAAAAATTTGGTTTTCTGTTTCTTTGATATTTTCAGCATTCGCTGAAAATGGGTCGATATTAGAACACTCGAAATTTTGAACATTCGTTGTTCTAATATAGACCCTATTGTTACATAGTTATTACATGCACCACAGATATTATATGGCTGGTGCTGTCCAAGGGTACTTCTAAGGGGAATGACAGCAGTGCTGCTAAAGTAGAGCACTGGAAATTGTACTGGGTGGGAATGACGTAAAACTGTTTCACTTACAAACACCCACACACTTACATTTGCTAGTACTGAGATTAGAACTCTTACCTATCTACACACACACAGGCACACACTCACATACACACACACACACACACACACACACTTACATTTTTCAGGACTGAGATTAGAACCCCTACTTATCTAGTTATTTATACAATAGTGTTATGTAGTTATCACACATGCTACAGAGCTTATAGGGCTGACAAGTGTCCAAAGGTACTTCAAAGGGGAATGACATCAGCAGGACTGCTAAAGTAGGGTACTGTGAAGTGTACTGGGTGGCAATGGCCTAAAACTGTTTCACCTACAAACAAACCCACACATTTGCAAGGACTGAGATTAGAGCCCTTACCTATCCAGTTATTTGTACTATAGTGTTACGCAGTTACCGCACATGCTACAGAGCTTATCAGGCTGATGAGAGTCTAAAGGTACTTCTAAGGTGAATGACATCAGCAGGTCTTGTGAAGTAGGCAATGGGAAGTGTACTGAGTGGGAATGGCCTCTTAATACTTAAATCTACAGACACCCACACACACATACACACACACACACACACACACACACACACACACACACACACACACACACACACACACACACGCACATGCACACTCACACACACACACACACACACACACACACACACACACACACACACACACACACAGGCAGGTGATGCAATATTATAACCCTCACCTCAATACTATTACATAGTGGAACTCACCTTCATTGCTGCCACATGCGACTGGTTATAACTGGCATGCCAGTGTCCACAGCAGGACATCACTCTATGCCATTCAGGGTATCCCTGTGTATGACTCACTCTGTGTGTGTCTCCCTGTGTGTGTCTCTCTCTATCACTGTCTGTCTCTCTCTTTCCCATGTCTATGTGTGTGTATGCTTCACATATTATCTGTTGCCCATATATATGTCTGTGTATCACAAGCAACAGATGCAGATATATCACATATGGACCACCTACAGCTAGCTGAGGGTAATCCTGTTTGATGGGTGTGTGTAGAGACAGTTAAGGTGTACATAGCTGTCTGTATGCAAAGACATATATGCATAATACAGTTATATAATCCAATGTGGGTTCCGACATGGGCTGTAATTCTCTAAGTCTAGGAGCATGCCCAGTATGACCTTCTATAGTAAGTGTGGGACTCCATTCCAGAGATAGTCATACTCCAGTTCAGGGTTTTGTGTCCTACAGCCATACTTCTCAAAAGTAAACAGGAATTTGCTAGAGTTACAGGGTTTGTTTTAGCAGACATTTTTGACATATCTGACTTCTGACACTGAAATGTATTGTGTCATAACCTAATGACAGAGATCCTCAGATCATCACAATGCTTTACGAGAGAAATGCAAGATATATGATGCACAGACCAGTATTATGAGCCAACCTATAGACATTCTTGCCCAATCTGGCCAGTTGAGAGCTGTGGCTACAGCTGATTGACTGATGCAGCTGTGTAAACAGTCCAGCAACTTGGTGATATACTCCCTGGGGATCTCCTGCTTGTGTGGTATTCTTCTTACCTGAAAAGCCATATCCTGATTCATACCTCTCAACTGTACAGTTTTTTTTGCAGATTGTCTAGAAGTTTCATCCAGTCTATATAAACTTGAGTTTTTATGGCAAGGTAGTTGCAAATAATTAAAGACTGAAGTTACAAAATACTGACAGACATTAGTTTTTCAGACTTCATAACCTTCAGACAACTCCTGCTAATGCAAAACCCATTATTCTACCAAGTTTTTCAGTTTGTAAGAGCAATATTTACAACACATGCCCATCATTGGGCCTTTGTCCTACTTTTATTCATGACCTTGTCCAGATGTCTTGCTGTCAGAGGTTGGAAGGTACGGGTGTGGGTATAGAGTGCATTCTACTAAGCAGAAATGTCAATTATATGTGTGGTATATTCCAAATAGCACTGTGAATTCCAGTTATGTCAGTGGCAGAGCAGTACAGAGTAATGTGGTGAACCACTGACAGACACTTGTGTATAGGTTGATAGGTTAAGATGTTAGTAGTCTATTGGCCCTGAAGCCCTTATAACCCATGCAGATGAGAGTGTAGCCCATGTTAAGACATGTCAACACCCAGAACCCCTGTCCAGCAGGGACACAGGTGGAATCACAGGACCGTATTTTCTGTTTCCCATGCACTTATACAGGGAGCACATCACTAGGGGTATTGAGGCACTTGGTTTGATGTGGACAGGGAGTGTATTCCACAGATGGGGGAGTGTGTGGGACATGTATCTGATACACCAACAAGCCATACTGATGTCACAGACCAGGTTGATGCTGCGCCTACAGGTTGATCGAGTGGGCCTTGACTTCCAGATGTGCAACAGTCCCATCAAGGCAGAGTCTGGATTGCTTTGTATGCCAGACAGGGGTCACCTCTGCAGGGTCTGTATGGAATGGGGTAGAGGGACAGTGCTGTTAGCCGATCTGTGTAGGGTAGGTGTTTGTGGTCCTGCATTCTCTTGGGGAACATCTGTGGTCTCTCCAGCTGCTGCATGTGCTTTGTGAGGTACATGCTGAAGGAGGCGTTGACAAAATAATTGGCCTCACAAGGTTAGCATACATGGCTCTTATGACCTCTTTGCCCCTAAATGGGATACCCTTACATTTGAGTTGTCCCACCTATGAAGATTTCTGTACAACGGGAGCAACATGGTGCTCAGACATTAGATTGCTATCAACCTGGGTGGCCAACTACTGATTGTGTATGTAGGGCATTGTTGTTATTGTGATACTATGTGGGGACATAAGTCTCCCTGAAGGGGATGACGATGCATCGGCAGGTATTCAGCTTGAGGACAGGTTTCTGGCATCAGGCATTTGTTTTGGTGAGACACTCTTGTAGGATGTCCACATCACTTTGGGTATTGATGACTGTTCCCAGCTTGCAGTCATCTGCCAACTTGGTCAGCCATGGGCCAGTGTTTTTGGTCTGCACCTCAGGGAAGTATATCCTGCATACCAGAGGCTCCTAGACTGGTCCCTGGGGTATGCCACTCATTACAAGTGTACTGTTTGAGATGGCTACACCTATTATGATTATGTGGGTTCTTTCAGTGAACCAGTTTGATACCCATCTGGTAACATATGGATTGCTGCCTAGTTGACAGAGTTCATGTACTATGGCCAAGTGGGGAATTGTGTGTAAGGGTTCAGCCAGGTCATGGTGGCCAGAGTGCACCATCTTTCCCTTATCCATGCCTTTGTTGGCTGCCTCAAGGAAGTCATCCAGAGTTCACTGACATACCTCCCTTGAGGATGGCAGACTGTGTAGGGTAATGTATTTGGATTTTGCCAATGCCCCTGTTAATGTGATTCACAATAATCCATTTCATGGCCTAGTTAGGTTGATGGGTCTTTCACTTCCTGGATCAGTGAACACTCCACCTTGTTGTAATGGGATAACAGTGGCTGTCTGCTACTCAGTTACTTGGCTGTGACACAGACATTACTCAGGCTTTGGGTGTGTAGGGTGCATAATGATGCTGACAGTTCATGCTGGATTCATGTAGTTTGCAGCCTGGGATGTATTCACGTCCCATGCAGGCTGTCCTCTTGACTTTGAGAGGGCAGTGATGGCCTGCTCCCTAGTGATAAGGGTTGTGTGTTCAGGTACTGGGGATGTCCTGCTTTCCTGATAGAGGGGCAGAGGGGAGACATTTCCACTGAATCTGTCAGTCAGTGAAGTGCCTATATCTACAGCATTTGTGCATGCAGTGTCTTTGGCCACCTGTTCTGCACAGATCTGGGAGCTTCCTTTGGGAATGCAGACATATGTGAGGCAGGCCTTATGATTGTCAGTCTTAGATGTGGGCAATTTGGATTTGGACTCAGAGTTGCCTTTAGTGGATTTCACTGGTGCTCATTTTTGTTTGTTCAGGCTAAGGGGTTATTGCTTCCAATTGTGCACCCGCTCCTTCTCAGTCCTGGACAGCATGTTATCCTTTTGGTATATAGCTACTTTATTGCAGATGTTTGTGGACAGGTTTACTCTCCCTTGCAGATGCTGATGTCCTGTCAGGTATTCCTGATTCCGTGCATCTCTATCTATATGCTAGCACTCTAGTTTTGTGTACATTCAGAAGTTGGTGCCTGGGGTAGGTGGCTGTTCAGCTGTTTATACCATCCCTCTGGTGGTTGTGATCAGCTTGTGGGACATTTTCCTTTTACCAAGGCTATTAGTGGTTCAGGAGAGATGGTGATATGACATGTGACCGCTTTTCTGTTGGATCTTGCCAGGGAGGGTGATACCGTAAGGGTGCTGCAGTGGTTGATCATGGTGGTTACTGCCAAGTCTGACATAGGTATCACATCTTGTGGGGTTATCAAGTGGCTGTCCTAAGGATGTAGCATTGATAAGATGGGGGCATCTCTATGCATTTTTGTTCTGGCATGGTTGGATTCCCAATCAATGTTTGGGTAATATACGTCAGCCAGGATCAGGGTGATGGGTGAAATCTTGATAGATTTGTAGAGGGCAAGATATGTGGGGTGGGTGTCCTGAATCAGATATGTTGGCCTGTAGCTATGTATAATTTGCATAGGGGTCTTGTTGACAGTTGACTGCACTTGGATTGTCTTGTGTGTGTTAGACTGTTTGACCAGCCTAGAGGTGTGTGGCTGTCTAATATATATTTATACTCCACCTCATTTGGCTTTGCTGCCTACAATTTGGGGTCTGGCTTTGGAATAGGATGAATGATCAGGTAAGGATGGGTTTCTCTCCACAGCTGTGGGCTAGGTTTCTGTGAGTGCACAAATGTCACCATCTTCCAGGGTTATGACTGCTTGCAATGAGTGCATTTTTCCGTGTAGACTCCTGGCGTTTAGCAGCACGGCCTTTAATTTGCATTTTTTTGAGTGCTTTATGTTGGTAGTATGGACCCCATGACTTTCCCTACAAAAACCCTATGGGGGAGGCAAGGCCCTTTACCAAAGGCCTGAAGGCCAAGTGAGACAGATCTAGGCCATCTCTAGGAAGCAGTGTTGTCTGTCGATCATATGCTCCCAGGCTGGGAGGTAGTGGATCCCCCTGGGATGATACCAGTAAGGGAGCCAAGTGTTACTGACTATCATTTTCTGTTTGTATTGAACCATCATTCTGGGTGACAGCAGACTGCTACTTAAGGCTAGGGACATACCTCAATGGGATACATATTCAGCAAACTGAATCATGTCTGTCTTCCTATAGTCCAGGGAGGTACATCTGACATCATTCACACTGCCATGGACCAGGCCAGAGTGATACCTGTACCCATTGTGGGATGACTTGAGTGCATGTGTGATATGGCAGATTATGGCACCTGACAAACAAGTGACCGTGACTTTCTCCTTATCTTGCCTGGTGAGAGGCACATTTGTGTGTATGTTTGTGGAGTTCTCATGTGTTTTTGCCCTTGAGGTGTGCGTCCTTTGTTTGAGTTTTTGTTTTGCTGTGGACCTCCACTTACATGGGTGTGTGTTGTGTATTTGCAGATGATGTTTACTGACTCCATACACTGCATGGCACCTATGTTACTGCACAATTTGTACTGGTGTGCACATTCTCCAGTTTCTGGCCAGTGGTTCCTCTTCTCCTTATATGTGTCTCTTTGTGCATCTGTAGTCCAGTCACAGGCTTTGCCCAAAGTGGCTGCTGTTATGTATTTGTAATTCTGGTGTGAACGGGATAAATGCCATAACATCACACACAAAGTTATGGACTTCACACCTCTGAGTGTACCTATTTAGCAGGTTGTCCATCATTGCACCACTACATTTGCTCTGGTCCTCAGATGGTTTGTGTTACTATATGTTATTATGAGGCTACATGGTGGCCCAGCTGTCAACCATCACAGACTGACATCTGGACAGGCTCATATATGACAGTCAGACAAAGGCCCACACATGGGGACAGGATGTTAATACTGTTCTGTCAAACATAAACACTTGGGAGACCAGTTTGGTATTTGTTTCCTTTCTCTTATGGGGATGATGTCTGCTTTTCCACTGTCTGCCATTGATCCTTTCCTGTTTTGCAAATAGCTGTCAGGTAAATGCAATGTTAGGACAAATAGAACAGATATACAAGGCATATGTGTGCTCCTTCTGTGACAACCTGTCATTCCAGGGGTATGGATGTTGGCCAGTGACATGTTGTCAGTGCTGATACAGTAAGTTGGCAGCCTTTTATATCCTGGCAATACACTGACCTTCAGGTACCTGCTGTCCTTCTAGGCACCATACCTCCTGACTTTTTAGAGCCAGACATCTGGACAAAGCCATAAGTACTTTGGGGACAAAGGCCTGCATATAGAGTCCATTGTTAACTATTGGCCTTACAAACCTAGAAAGGTGATACAATAACAGGTTTTGTATTAGCATGCATTTTTCTAAAGGGTATGAAGTGTAGAACTACAATCTGTAATTATTTTCTGACTTTAGTCTTTCGTGATTTGCCAATGATTTGCCAGAAAACCACAATTTCATGGTAAACAGACCATAAATATGATGCAAACCTCTGGACATTCTGCAAAAAGTCTGTACAATTGAGAGGTATGCCAGGCACTGTGTAGGTTACTCCAAGCTGTGTACTGTCCATATGTGTTGCCCCCTGTCCCTGACCTGTCCATCTTTCCTGCACTAACAGATATTGACATCTGGACAGTGTTTACAACTCCGACTGTAGCTGTATTTGACATGCAAAATAGTTGGCACTGCAGTTCTTGGAACATGGACCCTGTCAACCACAATACTGTACCTAGGTCACTAAGACACGACAGCCAGGAGTAAGTGCAGGCCACATACTGGCAGTATTGACCACACATATACATAGCTAATTGACCCTTGCATATTGTGGACATGCAACAAATTATCAAGTTGATTGAGATAGCCCTGGAAATGTGTGCTCTGCTGCTAATACCTACAAATGTTAAAAGTTACTGCATTTCTATGGGAGCATGGGTGTGAGGAGGGGACACACCTGCCAACTGTCCACATTTGCACAGACTGTGTTGATGTTCCTGTTATATTTTGGTTCCATTTAACATAGTATTGTGCCTGTCTTGGAGAATATAGGCATATCACTAAAGACCACAGGTTAGGTTGTAATGGTAGACATTTGGGTTTCAGACTTCTTATCCTTCAGAGCCTTACTGCAACTGCAAGACCTGCTTTGATATCACTGTGCAAGTCTGTATAGGAATATTTCATCATTGTCCCCATTTGTGGGCCTTTCCCAGACATTTTGTTATGATTTTCTATGGCTGACTTGCTGAGTGAGGCTGAGAAGTGAGTATGGGACCCCCACAATTACATCCATGCATGTGACCTATGACCCCCAGTTAGTTATCCCCCACATATACTGCAGAGAGATTTGTCACCTAGGGGACTAGTGCATACTCTGGGGAAGACAGTATTAGGCAGACATTTCCTGTTGTCCCACATAACTGTCAGTTGTCTGCTGCTATACCGGTAGGCCGACCCATTCCCTTGTATGCATGCAGCAATACCATAGTTATGCTACCACAATGTATTACTCCATTAATTTATTGTTAAGAAGACTGACTTACCTTGTGCCTGAGGCAGTTGTGGGGACAGTGCTTGAGGGCTGGCTCTGTTGGATGCACACAGTCCACAGCATATACATGGTAAGATACATGTAGTGGGATGTGTGTGGAATCCATTTTACTGTGTGCGCGAGTCAGAGTGAGGTGTCAGTCCCTGAGTCCCTACAGTGTCATTGTGTGTGCTATGCGTTGCCTCTTTGCCAAGGCCTGGGAATACTGGGAATGCCTCTGTCTGCCTACAGGAGCAGGCTCAGGGGGTTCCTACTCCAAGTCCCCCTGTGCCCGTGGGGACCTTGGCAATGGTGGGAGGCTGTGTGGCCCTTCCTTGTGATGTTCCTGTCACAACTGTTTCTGCAGGATCATATTGTGTACCATGGCACATACTATGAACATGTGTGCACATATGACTGGAGAGTACTGAAAAGCTCCACCAGATATGTCAAGGCAGTGGAACCATGACTTGAGCATCCCAAACACATGGTCTACAATCTTCCTGGTTTGTGTGTGTGCCTCATGGCATTCTTCAGTGTGTGTGTGTGTGTGTGTGTGTGTGTGTGTGTGTGTGTGTGTGCATTTCTGATGGGTGTCATCATCCACGGCTACAGTGCATAGCCAGCATCCCCTACCAGACAACCATATGGGATGTCCCCCCTGGCAAATACCTGGTTCAGCTGTGAGGCATGCCAGATGGGAGAGTCATGAGTCATGATAATGCCCTGGGCATTGCACATGATCTAGCAGGTGATGGAGTGATAGCCCTTGCAGTTGACATAGACTCTACCTTCTTCACCAGGTGGTGCCTTGATGTGGATGTGTCTATGGCACCCAGTACCTCTGGGTAGTCTGCTACATGGTAGGAGAGATGCATGTTGCTGGTCCTCTCCTCACGGGTGCTGGGGAAATATATGTGCTCACCAGCATATGTTCGCATTACATCCAGGAACTGCAGGAGTACCCTAGATGCAGATGCCTGCGAGACCCCCATGATGTCCCCAGTAGGTCTTTGGAAGGTACCTGTAGCTAGTATTCTTAAAGCTACACATACCTTGGTTTCATCTGGGATGAGTTCCCCTCTGTTGGCTCTGGATCTGAGGCCTGGCCGGCACAGCTCAATGAGCTGCTGAAGTAAGTCCCTGCCCACCCTGTAGATTTCTAGTATCTCCAGATCATGTAGCCCCTGGTAGGTTACCCTGGGTCTGAACACTCTTCTCCACATCCTAAGTCTGGGATGATTGTAAGCATTATCCTCCTCACCACAATCAGTCCCTAGCACATACTGATGTATCAAGGTGACAGCAGCCCCTAACATTTTGTCATTTAAAATTCCCAACTGTGTACACCAGTTGTGCAGGGTGTGTGGGAAAAAAATGGACTAAAAGATGTTTGCATACTTTATACTGTTGTGCTGCAAATGCTGCCCATGAGATTGGCTGACTATGATACATTCCGCCTGCCAGCTGTATTATTGAGGGGTTTTAATGGGCCACTGTGACTAGGATAGGACATTTTAGTGATTTGTAGGTCATTTCCTTTACACTGCTTTTTATTTTTTTTTTCACTCTGTTTAAGGCCCGGGGTGCTCTGTGCAACTGTTTTAGCAAGTGTAAACATTGCTGAGCAGAAAAGGACCTTCCCTGGACATGAACACAATCCTCAGTTCTTGGAAGAGCTAAGCACAGCTAAGCAGCCTCAGACACACTCCCTTGCTTAGCTGTGCTTACCTGAGCTCAAATAGGAGCCACAGAGCTCCAATGTGTTTATTCCAAGCATGACACACACCCTTTTCATGTCAGCTGCTTTTCCTGCTTACATCACCACATTATAGCTCCTCCACAGTTAGGTGCATGCGGACATGGTCTCCCATTTTGCTATTCAATAAATTTAGCTCATTTGCATACCCCACTGTCTTAGACCCTTGTTACAGCACTATTCTGGAGCCTATGTCCTTAGCTACCTGTTATTGTTTTGGTTCTGTATGCTACTCACTGTAATGGCAAAATTCATCTTTCACATAAAATTGTCTTTTTACTTTTTTTAAAATTTTCTGCACAATCTTGTTTGCGCGCCACTCATCTCTGCTTAAACGGCCAAAATCGGCCAAAAAAAAACTTTGAGTTTTATAATTTTGAAACTGTTTTGCAGGCCAATGGCCATTGGCATGCCTGATATTCATAATACATGCTTTACTTTGAGGTGTCATGTCCCCATTTTGATTTTTGCAGAAATGTACACAGTTAGTAAATAAATACATTTCTGCAGCAGACACGGCTCTGACACGGATGCCTGCCTGCTTGCTGAATCACTAATTCACCTCATTTGCATGGTTTTTACCAGCAAATGAGGTGATTAGCATTATTCTATCACATCCATGTCAGAATAGTGCTGGGAGGCTTGTGTACGTTCCAGCCTTGTTTACTGGATCACTCGGCAGCCATATTCCGTGCTATAGCTGCTACACTATTCAAGCTTTATTGAATCCCAGCCTAGAGCTTTTGTGTGTTCATCATCTGAAAAGACTGAGTATGGGAGAATCTAACAAAAAGTTAACCTTACATAATTTTCTAGACAAGTTATATGAACTTTACTAATGTCTCTTTTCATGTATTCCAATGGAGCACATGATAAGTCATTTGCTCCCACTATTACTATCAGTTCACTGTATCTCTTTCTGTGAGTAATAAATTTTCATACATTTTTGATAGATACTGTAATCTAATGTGTCATAGTGCACTCACAGTAATCCTTTCTTTTTTCATGGATATGAGAAAGAAAAGGTTTTACTTGCAGTTTGAGTTTAAATAGTACAGTAGCTGCACTGACTCATCTCTAATTTAAAAACACACACATTCCTGCTCAAATAGTCAATTACCTCAGCGTGGCAGCCCTATAAATTTATTAACAATGGCATAAATACAGAAAAAATGCAGACATATATAATAAACACATGCACCTATCTGTTAGTGACAGAAGATGACATGACCATAATGCTGAAAAATATTAGGTGTGGTACAGCTGCAGGACTTGATGGGCTAAATGGCTATTTTCTAAGGTAGCTCATAGCTTTAGTTCCTTGTATGGCACGTTTCACAGGATCATATGATCATAGGAGGTAACTAGGCTAATGGACATGGGGCTCTTACAAGCCTAGCCAAACGTTTATCCACAAAAATAAACCTATCAATGAGGGATACAGGTGGAACCCCTGGGACAAGTTTGTGGTTTTCCATCCACTCATCAAGGTTGCACCTAAAGAGCATCAGCAAGGTACTCTGACATGCATGGGAAGTCTATTCCAGAGACGGAGCAGCCTCTGGTAGACAAACCTGTCTCTCCAACAGGTTTTGTTGATGTCACATATTAGATTTAGGTCTTTCAAGCAGGTAATGTGGGAGGAGCTAGACTTACGGATATGGAGCATCTCTAGTAGGTCGAGTCCGATATTGTCTTCTAGGTGAGACACAGATCTTCTTTGAGCAATCTGTATGATACTGAGTAAAGTGATAGTGATTTGATCCTGTCTGCATAGGACAGGTGTTGGGGGCCATGGATTCTGTTTGTGAGGTATTTCTGTAGCCTTTCCAGTTGGTGCAGGTTTTTGGAGAGGTACATACCAAACAGGCCATTATACTCAATTATTGGTCTAATGAGGGAGGAGTACAAAGAGGTAATAAACTTCTTTTTTTTTCTGGATGCAATCCCTTTACTTATGAGATGAACCAAGTAAAAGGCTTTTCTGACCACTGCCGCTACATGATGGTTGAATGTGACATTGTTATCAACCTGAGTACACATGTCTCTCACCACAGATTGTGTGCTTAGGGGGTTACCGTTGATGTGGTAATCAGTAGGGGCCATGTTTTTGCCAAATAGTATGATAATACTTTTTTTTTTGCATTTAACTTAAGTCCATGACTTTTGGCACCAGTCATTTGTTGCTGTGAGACCTTCTAGCAATGTGTTAACATCATCTGGGAAGTCAATGACAGCACCCGACTTACAGTCGTCCACAAACTTGGTCAGCCACAGGCCTTTTGTCTTTGCCTAGACCTCTGAGAAGTAGATGCCAAAGAGTAGGGGTCCTAGGACAGATCCATGGGGAATGCCACTAGTGACAGGCCTGCTGTTGGAGGTGGAGGCACCTATTTTGACCTTGTGGGTCATATTGGTGAGCCAGTTGACCACCCACCTGATGAGATAGGGATTTATGCCAAGTTGTGTTAGCTTTTCAATGATGCCAGAATGGGGGATTGTGTCAAATGTCTTGGCCAAGTCAAGGTAAGCTGTATGTACTGACGTTCTCTCATCCAGGGCCTTGGTGACAGTCTCAAAGAAGCCAACCAGGTTCAACAGGCAAGATCTGCCTTTGACGAATCTGAACTGGGTGGGATCAAGTGTTTGGAAATTGCCTATGTTCTTGCTTATGAGATACATAATAATACACTCCATGGCTTTACAGATTAGACCTGTCAAGCTAATGGGGTGATAGTTTTCAGGGTCAGTAGTGGCACCACCTTTGTGCAAGGGGATGACAAAGGCAGTTCTCCACTCTGCTGGAATGAAGCCTGTACATAGGCTGTGGTTGAATAGGGTGCTCAATGGTGAAGCTAGTTCTTGCTGCAGATGGTGCAAAATACAGCCTGGGATACTATCAGGTCTCATGGAAGCTGGGTTTTTTTTCTTGGACAGAGCCTTTAACATTTGATCTATGAAGATGTGGGATGCAGGACAGGTATCGGGGATGTCGAATGGGCCTTTGGGGGTAGGGGGTGAAGTTTGTACTGAACCTATCTGCTAGCTGGTTGGCTAAGTCAACAAGATCAGTGAAATTGGTACCATTAAGTACTAATTTGGACTTGCTGTTGCAATATTTATGTGTAAACGGATTCACTTTATATCCTCAAAATACTGAAATGTTGAAATTCAGTATTTCAAAGCTATAAAGTCGAAAATTTAAAACCACGAAAACACAGAACCATGAAATTCAAAATCTCACACACCACAGATTTTTAATTTCACGCTTCTACTCCACACACACACACACACACACACACACACACACACACACACACACACACACACACACACACACACACCTTCCTCCCCACACACAAACGCAAGCTCTCTACTACATAAAAACAGGGGGGCAAGCTCCCTCTGCACCCCCCATGTGGGGGGCTGCACCCGCACCCCCACCCACTACGTAAATATTCTCACTCCGAGGTTGCACTACATACAAACACCCAAAACACCACCACACAAGCTGCATTCTCATCGCACACACACATCACAGCAACAAAACACTGGCACACACCACAGCCCCTACCCTAAACCCTTAACACACACAGACTTACCTGAATCCATAACCACAGCAAAACCTCAGAAGTGTGAAATTCAAAACCTCCGGTATTCAAGGTTTTGAATTTCACACTTCTGAGCTTTTGCTCTTCTCAGGATTCCACTTTATGGGCTCGAAATACTGCATTTTGACACTTCAGTATTTTGAGCTTCTAAAGTGAATCTGTGTAAACAGATATTGACTACCTAACAAAACACAAAGATCATGTACAAACAAATTCCAAACAAAAGCTGGGTCAGGTGGATCCACAGTAAAATTACAATTTATTAAACTTTAATAAACACAAAATAAAAAAGATTAGCACTTTTGTTTATTTCTTATGAACTTCAGATAATTCCATACGTTTGCCCTGTTTAAATACACTCAAAAGCAACCCCATTGGTCAATCCAGACTCTCTCCCTTCCTTAAAGCAACACATTCCTTTTATCCAATATTCGTCATACAAAAATATCTAAAATAAATAAATATAGCATATAAATATGTAACACCACTAGATATAAATATAGCATGTAAAATATGCAACACCACTATAGGAATACACACCTCATATCTAATAACAAGCCTAAAAATCAAAATAGCCCATAAAAAGGGAAATAGAAATACTTAATTATTTATAAATACCTGAATGTTTAAAATTTTAAATGTTTAAAATGTTAAATAGTTCAACACACAAGATAGTAGTGAGGCAGCCAGGCCGTATACAAACCATAAAACTTTTATTACATAAAATAAAAAATGGTAAGCGCTTTTGCTGTGAGCTTCTTCAGACCAGTAAAAGTATCTTAGTCAAACAGAGACATTTAAATATAATTAGTCAACCAATAAAATTTAGAGAATCAGTTTCAAATATGAGTCCACAATTTAGGACATGCACCACCCTTACATAAACTTGCCTCTGTCATTATGGCTATGCCATCATAAAATAGCAGCTTCTAACTACAGACTTATTACAAAACAACCTTCTAAATGTTATAAATATATATAATAAATTCTTCATATATATATATATATATATATATATATATATATATATATATATATATATATATAAGCACCTAGCAATAAATATATCTAAGCATAACAGATGGTGACTTCTGAAAAATACATACTAATAAACAGTGGGACTAACCCTTAGTCATGTCTGCATACTTCTCAATCTTCTAGATTTAAGTGTGGGTTTTAGGGATGCCCTCTCGTTGAGACATAAGAAACATGACAGAAGGTAGAGATGTCAAGTGGATATTCAGATTGAGAGCTGACAGGGGTAGAAGCCTCAATGAGAGGGCATTGCTTGGTGTTTTTATATATATATATATTATATATTGCTTTTACTGGCCTGAAGATGCTCACAGTGAAAGTGCTTACCGTTTTTTATTTTATGAAATAAAAGGTTTATGGTTCGTATACTGCCTGGCTGCCTCACTGCTATCTTGTGTGTTGGACTATTTGGATTTATATTTCTAAGCAGTGGGACATTTATCCTGTGGAGAGCTACCTTGATATTTCTTAAAATGTTAAATACTTAAGCCTACAGCAACTGGGGTCTATATTAGATCAGTGAACGCTTAAAAAAGCAAACGCTGATTGATCGATTTTAAGTAAATGAAAGATTAAAATATCGAAGCAACAGAAACCCAAATTTTTTCCTAGGGAAAGAATTTGGTTGTCTGTTTCTGTTGCTTCAGTATTTTCAGTGCTGTGGTGGAAAGTTTCGGGTCATGTTCAGGTAAGTGTGCGATTGTGTGGATGTGAGTGTTAGGGCGGGTTAGGTGAGTTAGGGTTAGGCGCGGGTTAGGTATGTGTGCAATTATGTGGATGTGAAGGTTAGGGCGGGTTAGATGGGTTAGGGTTAGGGAGTGGGTAAGGTGAGTGTGCGATAGTGACGGACCTTAGGGTTAGGGTTTGAGTTAAGGTAAGTGGATAGCTAGTGGTGTGTGTATAGTTTAGTGTAGGGTTAGGTGTCAGATTTTAGGTGTATGTGTGTGGATTGCTGTTTGTTTGGTGTGTTTTATTATTATTATTATTATTATTATTATTATTATTATTATTATTATTATTATTATTATTATTATCAGTTTGATTACCGGGGAAGTCCACTGGGCCAAGAAGTGCCCATTTTCAGTGGAGGCCCGGGGAGAAAAGTTCCATGAACAATTTAATACAATATAGGATACAAAATGAAGCATGAAGGTTGCAAAGTGAAATATCATACAATATAGGCTTGCAAAATACGAATAAAGGTCACAAGTGAAAATACAAGAGTTGGTTTCATACATTCGAGACATAATATACATAATGAGACAGTTAAACAAAGTGAGGCAGTTTAACATCTTGACTGCAGATTTTTTTTTTTTTTAGAAACAATATTTACATGTTAGGGGTCAGCAGTTAAAGTCTGCTTGTTCAAGATCTTTTGAGTCATAAGAATAAGAATGAGAGTATAGTGGAGAGGGGGTAAGGGGAGCTTAGTGGGGAGTCCCTAGAATTTATGTGAGGTGAAAGCAGGAGCATTTCCATTTGCAAGATAGATGAAGCAAAAGATGGCTCTTGAAGGATTCGGTGTTGGGCATAGTCCTAAGAGAAGGAGGCAGAGAGTTCCATTTTTTACCTAGAGAGAAGGATAGTAAAAGCTGGCCAGTGGGTCGCTTGGGTTTGGGAATGGAGATTAGGTTTTGGTGCTCAGATCTCAGTGATCTGTTAGGGATGTATGGAGGAAGGATGCCCTTTAATGCTGGGCATTTGTCTGGGGAGAATATTAGTTTGTGAGTGGTGGTTAGTTGTAGATAGTCTAGGTGGTTAGGGAGTTCTAACCAATTCAGAGAGTATAGGCTGAGGCAGTGGTGAGTTGATGTTTTGGATTTAGTTGCAAATTTAGAGATCTTATTATAGCAAGCTTCAAGCTTGGAGGTGTTGGTGACAGATAAATTGGTTAGAAGAGGGGCTCCATATAGAAGGGAAGAGAGGAGGTAGGTGATTGCCAAGGTATGCCTAGTGGAGTTGGAAAGAAAATGATTGTTCCTATATAGCATACCTAGCCTTTGCTGGTTTTTTTATGTTTTGTTGAATGTGAAGATCAAATTTGAGGTATTCATCTATGGTATTGCCAAGGAGTTTTGCAGAGGGAACTACTTCAATGGCAGTGTTAGTTTGACTTAGGACATTGAAAGTGTTTTTGTCCAAAGAGGAAATCTTGGAGGGGAGAAAAATTAGTATTTTGGATTTATTGGAGTTGAGAGAAAGGTGATTTTGGTGCATCCAGTTCTCTGTAGTGGTAAAGGCTAATTGAGTTTTGGTCAGTAGTTCAAGAAAGTTTGGGGCAGAACAGATCAAGGTAGAGTCATCAGCATATTGGATGACTGTGGTGTCAGGGATTAAGGTGTGAAGGTTATTTATAAAGATGTTGAAAAGCATGGGTCCAAGGATAGACCCCTGAGGAACGCCATTGGGTCTAGGCAGGAAGGAAGAGAAAGAGTTCTTCCATTTGACTGCTTGAGATCTATCAGATAGATAACTGGAGAACCAAGATAGAGTATTTGGGGAGAGATTGAGATTAGCCAGATGATGAAGAAGGTGTGTGTGGGAGATGGTGTCAAAGACTTTTGAAAGATCTAGCAGAACTGTGGATACAATGAGTCCAGAGTCTCATGCTTGATCGACAGTTTCTAGGAAGGATAGTAGGGCAGTTATGGTACTGTGGCCAGGATGGAAGCCGTGCTGTGTGGGTGTTAGGAGGTGATTTTGAATTAGATAAGGTAAAAGTTGATGGTGGACACATTTTTCTAGAATTTTTAGATATTGGAGAGAGTAGGGTGATAGGACGGAAGTTAGAAATAGCAGTGTTTTTGCCTCCTTTGTGAAGAGGTAGAATGTAGGCTGAACGCCAGTGTTTCGGAACATATGACTCATTTATGGATCCATTAATCAGAATACTATTTGGGAGAGGGATTCCTTCAGCTGCATGTTTGAGGAAGCAAGAGGGAATGTTGTCCGGGGCATTAGAGCATGGCTTTAGCTTGGATAGAAGCTTTTTTATAGAAGTTGTGGAAACAGGTTTGAGATGGAAATTGATGGGATTGTTGTTTGGGTTGCTGGGTAATGTGAAGAGGGAGTTAGGTGGGTCATTATTAGGGAATGTTTTGGTTAGCTTAGCTATTGATTCAGTAAAGAAAGTGTTAAACTGGGAGCACAGTTCACTGTCAAGATAGGTTAGGGTCAGGGCAAGGGTTGTTTTGATATCCAGGATGAAGTAGGGAGCTGACCGATTTCCAGAACTATTTTGGGTTATTATTGTTATTGGACTGAAGTTTATTATAGTAGTTTTTTTTTTGTCCTTGGTAATAAGTTTTTTTTACTTGATTGCGGAGTTGGGTATATAGGAGTAGCGTAGAAGACAGTTTATTTTTTTGATAAAGCTTCCAGGATTTGTCTCTGTGATGCATAATTTGTTTAGTTTCTTTGGTCAGCCATGGTGCAGAATTAGTTTTGATTCATTTATTTCTTAGTGGGGCTAGTGAGTTAAGAGTATCTAGCAAGATAGAGTTGAAGTGCTCAACAGCATTGTTGAGTCGGAGGGTATTTAAAGGTTGCCAGTTAATTTGTTTAAAGATGTTAGAAAAATCTGAGGGGTTGAAGTTGCTGAGGTTACGAGTTTGAATGTAGAGATGTTGGTGTTGGATGGAGCTACTTGATCGATGGATGAAGGCAGGGAGATGGTCACTGAAGGTGTCAGGGATAGTGCCACAGAGAGTGATTTTGTTTGGATGGGAGACTAGAATCCAATCTAAGATGGACCCTGGGGGGTGGTTTTTATTAGGGCGAGTTATTGAAGAGATTACTTGGGTGAAGTTGAGAAGGTTAATGGAAAGTGAGGGGGATGGTGTGTTGATTTTATTCCAGTCGATATTGACATCACCTAGAATATAGGTTTCATATTTTATTTCAGTTGAGGCCCAGTATAGAATATCTTCAAGGGTGGAGATATTGTTGCCTGGGGAGATGTATAAGGAAATGAAGCAGATATTTTTATGTTTATTTAATTGGAGGAGGCTTGCTGTGATTTCGGAATTTCTGAATTGAGGGGTAGGGATTTGAAGAGGAATTAGAGAGAGAAGATTGGAGTAAATTAGAGCAGAGCCTCCACCTTTTTTTTAAACGGTCACTTCTGAGGATGTTGTAACCAGGAGGCAAGATTTCGGAGTCGGTAATATGGGGTTTTAGCCAAGTTTCAGAGATAGCTAGGATATCGGGTTGATTGTGATTAATCCAGGCTTGTACATGGTGACCTTTATTGTTTAGGCTCTGGGCATTGATAGTGAAGATCTTCAGAGTGCTAAGAAGAGAAGTGGGAGGAGAAGAGAAAGGCTGGGGAGTGTTATTTGTTGTAGGTGAGGAAGAGGGTGGAGGGATGGAATGGTTTGTGCTGAGGCAAGAGCCAGGGTTAGGATGAACGTCTCCAGATAAGGCTAGGACATTGTAGGTGATAAGTTTTGGTCTGTAAGGTTTATATAGTGGGTATTTGTTAGGGTTTAGAAGAAGTTTCAGAGAAAGAGTTTTAGTTAAGGCAGAGAGTAGTTTGGGATGAAAAAGATGCAATAGGTTGGGTGGAATAAGGGAGGAGGATATGGAATGAAAGTGGGAGTGTTGGAGAGGTTGTAGCTGGGGGTTAGGGATGGTTTGAGTAGGAGGGAGGAATGGAGGGACTTTATGGGAGTAGGAAGTAGCAAGATACAAAGGTATTAGTAAGATGAGAATGGAGCTGTGGAGTTGGAAAGTTAAGGGGAGTTGATAGGGCATGTTGGGATAGGTAGGGTAGTGTACAGTGAAGAGAAGAATAATGTGGTGTGCTAGTTAAGAAAGGAAGGTCTAGAAGTGACTGGAGAGAGTTAGATATTGTAGGCAAGGACAATGGAAGACTGAGTGTATGGGGGTATAGGAAATTGTAGTGGGAGGAGTAGTATTGAGAGGGGAGAGAGAGGCGGAGTATCGTCTGATGGGTGAGTAAGGGGGAGGGGTAGTGCTTGTGTTGTGTGTGTGTGTATGTGTTTTGGATCAGCGATTTTTTTCCCTAGGAAAAAAAATCGCTCTTCTGACAGTTCGAGATTGTAAGCTTTCACTTACATTAGTTTTATCAATCAGCGTTCGTATTTTTAAGTGTTCGCTGATCTAATATAGACCTTAGCAACTGATATTTCTACACAGTCTTCCATCCAAGTGTTGACCAACCCCAACCCTGCTTAGCTTCCAAGATGAAAAAAAAAAACAAGTACAGTCAGGTCTACCTGGTTACTAGTTACATGAAATACATTAACATATACATATAACCCATATACTTCTTATGATATGTAAATAAATATAAATAAGTGTAAAAAATAAAAATAAAAATTAAAATTATTCCCTTTATCGGTTCAGAGCTTTAAGTTTTAAAACACAAGCAATAGAAATATATTCATTGAGGTCAGGCCATCTACTAGCATCCAATACTATTTGCCATGACATTTCCTTCTTCTAAAGCAGTAGGCTACTAGGTCCACCCCTATAGCCTAACCTGACGTGGTCAATAACTACATACTTAAAATGGTGTCCTGGAAAATCACAAACATGTTTAGCAACATTTGTCATAATGCATTTTTTTTTTGATTTTATACTCATGTATGCAAATACAATCTTTCATTTTGTAGTCCATCCTCCCTACATAAAAACAGGGGCACACCACATTGAAACAAATAGACTACCCCCTTAGATTCACAATTAAAATTTCCAAGTATCTTAAATTGGTTACCATGGACCGTAAAGTCTTTCCCTTCCTTGACACATTTGCAAAAATGGCACCTACCACATTTGTTCATGCCCTTATAAAATTTACTTTTACTTACAGCATATTCCTTCCTTTCCAAAAATACATTTCAATTTTTTCCCTCTACAATAAATCACAGTGGGTTGTTCTCCTATTTTAACTTGGAATAAATTACTCTCCATTAAAATATACCAGTTCTTACTAAGAATCGTTTCCAAGGTCTGGATACCATTAAAATATGTTGTAATAAAACTGGTTTCATAACTATTCTCAACACTACTCAGCCCTTCTTCAGCAATACCCTCCACACCTGTACCAAGTGGTAGAAGTAGTCCCATACTACTGGAGTCAATATTTGGAGGAGATACCACTCCATTTATATCCACTCCTAGGATAGGTTTAAACTACCCATGTTCCCTTGTACTAACAACTTTGGTTAATAATTCGTTTAAGAACTCCCTGGAATAGCCTCTACTCTCAAACATCCCCACCATTGCAAGACATTCCATCAAAAAAATTAGCCTTTAATGATACCATTCAAGCCACTGGGCCTAACTGCCCTTTGACTATGGCTCTTTCTTGATGGAGGGGGTGGGAACTAGAGAAATGTAAAAAACTACTTGGAGTAGGTACTTCTTGGATGGATTCAGGAAACATGCCTCTTGTTACAAGTATCCTTAACTAATATAACATATAAGTAAGTTATTTTTCTCTTGGCCCATTTCATGGTAAAACCTCAAAAATTCAGTTATATTATTAATATAAAATGAAATAAATATATCCAATTCCTTTTTGGTACCATTTTAGATGATACAAATATCCTAAAACTGGGTATATAACCATAAGAAATTATAAAACTGAGACCCATGCAAAAACTTTTGGTCCCATTGTGCCATTACAGTATTCACAAAAGTCACTCCACAAGGGGAGCTCATCACCACTCCTTTCTTTTGCAAATAATATTCATTCTCAAAGGCAATGAAATTATTATTTAATGCCAGCTGGAACAGGTTTTCTATTAAATTAACCTGTTCCTGGGATACCCGTTTAGCTTCCAAATAATCACATATCCATTGGGTACCCAATGCCTGAGGTATTACACTCTATACGTCCTTCACATCTATGGTGACCAAAATGTCATTAGAAGAAAATTCAGTAATGTCTACCTTACTTAAAAAATCCCAGGAATATCTACAAATTCTTACTTCATCCACCAAATATTGCTTCAGTTTAGTATCTAAGTACTTTGCACATGCTGATATAATTGAGTTTCTCCCATCAACTATGGGGCATAAAGGTGGATCATACAAATTTTTATGTATTTTATGTATCCCAAAGTTAACTGGTATAGTGGGGTTACTGTGGTAAAAATAATTAAATAATTTGATACCAAGCCGGTTATCAATAAACATATCATTCAAATTAGCATACATTTTGCTATTAGCACCATTTACTTCATTTAATGATACTTCCTCATATGCATCTGTTTTAAGCAAGCACCTAACTTCAGCATTATAGTCCACCAAATCGATGAGTACAACCCCGCCCCCTTTGTCCAGTTTCATAATTCTAACATGCTGGCTTCTAAGGAGTTGCAATACCTCCATTTCATCTTTACACAAGTTAAAACAGTCTTAGATCTCCTATTCTTGTTAAAAATCAGCTCCCTAAAATCCAGTTCACAAACCTTTTTATAAGTTAAGAGTAACAGCTGCAGGGGTGGGTTATATGTGCTCGCAATATTAAATTCCTTCTGCTGTTTAATACCATTCTCAAACATGAACTTAAAATTCAACTTTGTCAGAAATAACTTAAAACCAGTTAAAATGGTAGCAACATTAGGCTTTGAAGCTGGCACAAACATCATGACCTAGATAACACATAAGCAACCATACCATCAATTTCCACACTAGAATAGTTAAACACTTTAAAATCTTTTTCATCATTAAAAACAACAATCAAGTTTTTAGTTTAATTTCCATTGTCTTTATTAAACTTGGCTTCCTGTAAGACCATTAATTTCTCCATTGCTGATAGCCTCCCCCTTGCTGGCACTGAAATGAGGGTTGGGCCACTGCTTGTGACCTTCATGGGTTCAACCCTGTGGATGCACAAAAACCCTGCTCCTGTCCTTGTAGATAAAATCCCCCATGATTCCCACCATTCCTTTTATCTCTAATTCTTTCAGATCTCCTAGGCAAAGGTGGATGGGGTGGTGGGTGTGCAGGTGAACTGTAAAAGTTAACAGCTAATTCATCCTCATGCCTCTCACCTCTAAATTCACTGCCATCACATGTATACATGTATAACATGTATAGAATTATCTGATTAAGTTCATAAGAAGTCAACAAAAGTACTAATCTTTTTTATTTTATGGTTATTAAAGTTAAATAAATTGTAGATCCACTTGAGCCAGCTTTTGTTTAGATGTTGGCTACCTATTAGGTTCATAGGTTCATAGGTTCATACTAGGCTATCTGCCCAAGGGCATTTATAAGCCTAGCCCATAGTTATGTGGCTTTCGCCACCCCTTTAGTTTGAATAAAAACTATGCCTATCATTTTTCTGTGCCTCTGTCAAGCAGTGACACTGAAGTAATCCCTGGGGTATATCTGCGATCTCCCATCCATTGGTCAAGATTCCTCTTGAACAAGGCCAGCGAGGTGCTCTGCCTCACATGTACCGGGATTTTGTTCCACAGCATAGGGAGTCTCTGGGTGATGAATCTGTCCCTCCAGCACGTTCTATTTATAACCGTGTCAAGGTTTAAGTCTCCGCCTTGTGGTTCTGAGGGATCTAGATTTTTGAGGTGAAGCATATTCATCAAATCTGGGTTTGACATGGCCTTATATGTCAGGCACAGGTCACCTCTGAGCAAGCGGTATGAGACTGAATAAAGCTGGAGTTCTTTCAGTCGGGCAGCATAAGACATATTTTTGAGACCCTTTATCCTTTTGGTGAGGAACTTTTGGGGCCTTTCAAGCTGCATCAGGTGTCTGGTCAGATACATTCGAACGGGCATTGTACTCAATCATAGGTCTAATGAGTGATGAGTACAGGGGACGATGACCTCCCTTGATCTAGATGTGAATCCTTTCATGATCAGGTGGGCGATATAGAAGGTTTTCCTAACTACTTTAGCAACATGAGTGTCAAACGAAAGACTACTGTCAACTTGGGTCCCCAGATCCCTGATGACTTTTTCTGTGCTCAGTGGATTGTCACCTATATGGTAGCTAGGGGTAACCTTGTTTTTCCCGAAGGGTATGACTATGCATTTTTTGGCGTTTAACTTCAGGCCATGGCTCTGGCACCAGTTATCCGTTTCTGTGAGGCCCTTCTGGAGGATATCTGTGTCAGATGTGTTTTCGACTATGGTGCCCAGTTTGCAGTCATCTGTGGAGTAGATCCCCTTACATGCTCTCCAAACCAAGTTAAGTGGCTGGTTCTCCCTGGGACAAACAAGTAAAATCAAAGGAATAGCTTTTTTTGTTCAAAGTAATCCACTGTTGTGTTCCTGTAGGTATTTTGCAGGCAGACATGTACACATTCTCAAAATCAAGTAATATAAGCACAAACTAAGCCTTTTTAGAGCTTTAAGTTGTCTGGTTTCTTTAAAGTAATTAGTGCTTTTATCTATCAAACTTGTTAATGTATAAGATGCATCCCAGATATTTAGAAAGAGGCAATTGTTGTTGCTCTAAAATGGACAGTAATCATTTGTGAACTAAATATATGCCAATATTGACAAGCATTATTAGGAAATAGTTTAAAAGGATGGTATTGCACAAGATGCAGTCATCATTTAGATAAGGATTTGATATAAATCATCACTGTTTTTCTGCAGGGTGATCATGTCTTACCAGTTTGTTAAATGTCTGTATTGTTATTACTAATGCCATTGTCGTGGGATTATCAGCAGGTAATATATATCTGGACTTAGCAATGGTTTTTGATACAGTACCACATGATGTGATGTTGGCAAGAACGGTACAGTTAGGTCTTAATATGCATATAAACTTATCAGCAAAGGATTAGATGGGAAACAGAGAAGGAGAGTTAAGGCTGATGATATGTTCTTAGAACATAAAATAATAAACAGATGTATATTACAAGGGTCAATTTTAGGACCTTTTTATTTATCATTTCTTATGCCAATCATAGCTAGTTTAGAACATAGCTGAATCATTACATTTATGGATTATACTAAAATAGGCAGTATTTTTTACAAATGCTAACAGATAAAGTGGATTTCATAATTTTGTGGATTACCTGGTAAAATGGTCTAAACCCCAAAGTGTTTCTTATAACCATAACAGGTGCAAAGTGCTATACCACGAATACATGATAAAAAAGGGTATCTGTGCAACTGATATTTTATGACAGATTGCTGACACAATAAATTTGAGCCTAGCTGTGAAAAACATTTTTGATTTGGAAAAAAAATGAATAAAATAAAACAATTTGACTACTACAATCAGATGATGAAATGTTATTCTCTGTGTTGCATGAATTTATAATAGATGTTAGGGAAACTTGAGAGAATTCACCAAATTTTGATTAGACAAACATCTGTTGACAGGCAAGTTAATTATAAGGTAAGATTGAGGTTAGAACTACACTCATTTGGCTATAGGTTATTAATAGGGAATCTGATAATAATATATAGATGTCTTACTAAAGCTAACATCCAGTATATGGGTTACTGTTATAACTCATCATGTATGAAATCATTACAACAACATCCTGTCTATGCCCTAAGGGTTTATGCACACATTAAAAAAAATAATACTTTCAATGTCAGGGCTTGAAGAGCATTGAATGTGTCTCCTTTGTCTTTCTGAGTGGTACCAAACACAGGCCCCTGGATTTAATAAAATCCATTTAGGCATAGTGTAGAGACCACATGGAATGTTACTGCATCGGTGTGCATGGTTCCCCCTTGGCAGTGCACCATGCATATTAATCTTGGTGCGTTGCCGTGGGAGAGCTGTGGGATCCAGTTATTGAATGAGTGTAGGGAGTGTGGTGCTAACTGTGTCCGCAGATGAGTAACACACTCCCTGCACTGTCCAATTGTATTATTTTTTTTAAAAGCATGTTTTTGCAGCATGGCGTGGAGTGCAACAGTGCTAAGATGTGTCGAGACACCTGTCACACATCTAAAAATAGAAACCGGATATATTTAATTAGTCTGTAAAGGTCAAGCTTAAGCGTAGCTGAGTGGGTTTGCATGGCATGCTGCAGTGCTCAGCACTGCTTAAAGGTAGCTCAGAAGTATATGTAAAGGTATAGCAAAATTTCACATATCCATGTAGCTAAATGGTTAGAGTTAAGGCCTCGTGCAATAGATGCAGGGTTTGAATACATGGAAGAGCAAGTTAGCATTTTTGTTTGAAATACAAATTATGCAAATTATTTTTAAATACTGGCCTGCTGCACTCAGCTAAGCTCTTCTAAGACCGGCTAAGCACTCCATAAACGAATAATGGCAGCTAATGTTTATGCACTGCTTGGTATTGCTTGGCTAGTTTGTACACTGCTAAGCACTGCTAACCATATGGGTTTTATCACTGCTCAGCTCATCTGTGCTGGTTTGTGCACTGCTAAGCAATGTGCTGCATTTTTAAATATTGCACAATGGTGTGTAATGGTGGGAAATAGGCTATATTAAGCCCAATAGGTGGGAATACAGCATAATCAATTGGAGTTCTGTCTTTGAAGGATACAATGGCAAGTGTAAGAGAGGGTTTGTGCTTTTGGGTGCAGTGGTGGGGCATTCAGGAGTTCAGGGTCATGGTCAGACTCCTTGTCAAAAATCATGAGGGCCAGCTGATGCAGGGAGGTTACCAAGGCTCAGAGTACAAGGTGGATACCTGGGATTGGCTGACAAGGAACCTCACCATTGTAACTGGTATCACCCGCACAGGTGAGCAGTATCGTCACCACCATGACAATTTGAAAATATGGAAGTAGGCTCTCTTGGACACCTGGGACCAAGAATTCCAGCTGGGAATGTCCTACATGTATGTAAGTACCATTACCTCTGTTTCACCAATATCTAATCTTGAATGTCTGCTAAACTGGTATGCATAATGGTGCACTTCTCTCCCAAATGGAGCAGAGGTGAGGGCTCTCAACATCGAGAAGCATGACAGGCGCTTGGCCAGGTTGCACTGTGAGTGTGGTGAGTACAGATGTATTTTGCTATTTATAGTCAAATAAGCAAGAAAGAGTAAAGCATTAACTGTGATTAGGTATATATAGTGAAGATTCCCCTGGATTCAGCAAGTAGCCATGCAGGAATAAGTTATTCCTGCATGGCAGGGACCATTCCTGTGCAGCATGGCAGCGAGCCATGCATATGTATGAAGGCGCGCAGCTGTGCTGTAAAACAGACATGATTCTCTGTATGAGGGCAGGGTGTGTGTCTGAGAGCAGAGCTCTCACAATACACACACTCTCTACACTCCAGAATTGCCTTTCAGCAATTTAAAATGAGTGAGAACACTTGTAACACCCCCAACCTGTCAGGGTAAGAAATCTGGTCAAAGCCATAATCGTCCCTACCAAGGCAAAATAACACGTAGCATAAGCACATAGCGCATACCTCCCAACCCATCAGAGTAAGGAATGTGGACAAAGCCAAAAGGGACAATTATCCCACAAAGCAGAAAGTTGATAAAATAACAAGTTCAGCATTAGCAGGGATATTCTGAAGGGTACAAATACAAAAACACAATAAATAATTGTTTTTTATAAATGTAATAAAATTTAAGTGTAGCTGCGTGGGTGTGCCCATTGCTTAGCTATGCTTAGCCATCTTAAACAGCGCAAGAAGTTAAATAGCAAGAGACATCCAACTTAAATAGTATTGCAGTAGTGTAGTGGTTCCAGTGTATGCTTTGCAAGCAGCCATTCCTGGTTCAATCCCCACTGTAAACAATTTACATTTTACATGTGAAAGCAGTACATAAACTTTTTTTTTATAATTAGCTATGAAATAACATATATTTGTTAACCAGGGTACTGTAGTAAGTCCAGATGTTAGGAGTAATAAAGTTGTGAACCCCCCATATAAACACAAGTGCCCCATACAGTATAGTCAGACATGAATAAATGTAATGAAAGCACATTGAGGGATGTCAGGGACAGTAAACAAATTTATACTATGTAATGAATGAGGAATCAATCCCATACGGCAGATATTCTATAAAATAAAAATAGCAATGCTAAGCATTGCACAGCTCTGCTTACCAGATATAAACATTGTGTAAATATGACTGCTAAGCAAAGAGTAGCCCAGCTAAGTGGATTTGCCCATTGGTAAGCAATGCTGAATGTGCCCCTTTAAGCACTGCCAACCTTAGCTAAGCAGGGTTGCCCATAGCTTAGCTTAGCTCAGCATATTCAAAACCATCCAATCATAGCAAAGGGCAAGAAATCGTCCATATTTAAACCCCGCAGGTGAGAATACAGCTAACTGTTTGCAGCTTCCCGCTGTAGGCAGTATGGCAGGTGTTGGTGAGGGCATGCGCTTCCGGGCACACCACTGGGGCATACAGGAGTCCAAGGTCATGGTAGGACTCCTGGTAAATAACCATGATGAGAGACTTCTTCAGGGCCAGTATCAGGGCTTCCAATATAAAGTGGAAGCCTGGGACCATCTCACCCATGACATCACCAGTGCCACTGGTATACCTCGGACTGGAGTGCATGTCTGGCACCACTATGCTGACTTGAAGTAGAGGAAGAGGGAGCTCTTGGACAAGTGGGTCCAAGAAGCAAGGCAGAGGGGTCCCAGCAGTGTGTAAGTATTCATATCAATAACTGTTTATCAAAGTCCAGCCTGTGTATGTGATGGATAGGTATGCCTAAATATTTCTCTGTTCCATTTACAGCTGCAGCTGAGTGGGCTGTGGATCAGGAAGCCCATGCCAGTAGATTGCAAAGGCTGTGTCATGAGGCTGGTGAGTAACAATCCTGCTTGTAGTAGTCATACCAAATAAAGTAGTAGAAAGTCACCTGGCAGTATAAACACTGTACATGGGTTGTAATGAAACAACCAGTCCCATATAGGTAATATTTCAATAAAACCGTAACTGCCTGGCAATAAAGTTCTAAATCCTGGACTGGTTGTGTTTACTCTGGTATTGTATGGCATTTAGTGTTGCAGTCTCTGAATAGTAATGTTGTGTTAACCACTGTTACCCACACTGTGCTACATAAAAAAATATGTCTAGGGATGTCTGTATAAGACTGTTGTAAGTACAAGGTCTGATTGTACAACCAAGAGAGACTTAAGACATATAACACTGAAGAAATAGAGCAGTTTCTAAATAGCTCACTCTGATAAAATTCAAATTGTTGTATTTTTAGCACATACAGCTATGGTTCATATCCTGGGAGTGGTAGTAAGCTGTATGCATAATCATGCCTCTCAACTGTACAGATTTTCACAGAATGTTGAGATAATTGGCTCATATTTTTGGCCTGTTCCTCTGTCTCACTTGCAAATCAGTGGGATGATCCCAGAATTGTAGTCACTAAATAATGACATACATTTGATTTTCAGACCTCACATTCTTCAGAAAATGTATAATAAAAAAATTCTGTTACTCTAGCAACCCTCCAAGTTTATAAGAGCAGTATTCAAAATATGTCCCTATTTGTGCCCCATGTTGTCAAGCTTTGTCTAAAGTGTGTGCATTAAGAGAATGAGAGGTATGTGCATAATATTAACTAAGAATCTGGGAATATGTGTAGAAACAGTCAGATAGTGTTAGCAAACATTCCCGCCACAGGTCTTTCAGATAAGAAAACTGTAACTGCCTGGCAATAAAGTTTTAAATCCTGGACTGGTAGTGTTTATTTTGGTATTGTATAGCCTGAAATGTAGCATTTACCAACATCTGATATCAGAATAGTACTGTTGTGTCAACCACTTTTCTCACACTGTGCTACATAAAAATATGTCTAGGAATATCTGTATAAGACTGTTGTAATTACAAGGTCAGATTGTACAACCAAGAGAGACTTACAAAGAAAACACTGAAGGAACAGACAGCGATGTCTAAATAGCTCACCCTGATGAAACATAAATTGTTGTATTTTTAGCAGACACAGCCATGCTTCGAATTCTGGGAGGGGTAGTAAGCTGTATGCATAATCATACTTCTCAACTGTACAGGTTTTCTCAAAATGTCCAGATATTTGGCTCATATTTTTGGCCTGTTTCTCTTTTTTTCCTTGGAAATCAGTGGGAAGATCTCAGGATTGTAGTTACCAAATAATGACATACATTTGAATGTCAGACTTCAAATCCTTCAGAAAATGTATATTAAAACAAATCCTGTTACTCTAGCTACTATCTAAAAGTTTATAAGAGCAATATTCAGAATATGTCCCTATTTGTACCCCCATGTTGTCAAACTTTGTCCAGATGTTGTGCATTAAGAGATTGAGAGGTATGTGCATAATTACAACTAGGAATCTAGAAATATGTGTAGAAACAGTCAGGTAGTGTTAACAAACATTCCATCCACAGGTCTACCAGGTACGAGAAGTACAATTTAGCTATAGGACAGTTGAAGTACACACTGTGTACAAACATACCACTGTCCAAACCAAGGCCATAGGGTATTGTAATAATACCTGTAGAGTAATGATTAGAGCAATGATCATTAAAGTTGTGAGTACTGCAAGGATATATAAGTTGTTAATTGACATCTCTCCCCTCCCCCACCATATATGCAACAACAATAATCTAAACACACAAATCAATGGGCATGTTTACACCACACCTACTGTTGGGACATATGTCCTATTGTTCAATAAACATTGAAATGTGTTTCTATTAATGTTCCATGTTGAAATACTATCACTGGTGGCCTGCTGCTATCAATGTAACCTGCATGCTATTGTAATGGCCACTGTGATTCCATATATGCATGTGTTCTGTTTGCTACACAACTGTTCCGAATCTGTTGTTTTGGTTTAATGGGAATATCTATGCATGCTGTTATAATTAATCCTGGATTGTGTTGACTATTACTAACCCATATATGTTCTAAAAACTGCAACACAGCACATTTGGGAAGTCCAATCCCAGCGGACCCACCTCTCCCACCTCACCTGGCCATGGCACAGGGCCCCAGCACCTCTGGGACCCACCCCAGGACCTCCTCATCTACTGGCCCTGCACCACCTTTGGGTGTAACCACCTCAGGGGATGGGGTTCATTCCCCCCCTGGGAGCATGCACAGGCAGGATACTGTCACCCGAAGTGAGGTCTGAGATTGGTGTGTAGTGAGCTCAGAAGGGAGTTTGGAGCTCTGCTATGCCAGCTTGAGGGTCATGTGGTGCAATTAGAGGGTCAGCCTGACCCTCCTGCTCAGCCACAAGCACCAGCACCTTTGGGGCCATGAAGGTGCAGTGGTGACTGCCCAGTGATGGGGACCTCAGTCCCATTGTTTCCATTTGGGGACTCATGGGCTTCTGATTTCCAAACATCCCTCCCCATCC
>NC_056745.1:931602139-931672139 GCF_019279795.1 Protopterus annectens
AACATACCCTTACTCAGGAATATGAAGTCAGAAACACAAATGGATGTTGCCATGTAATGATAGCAATCAATGGAGAGAATGCCACTGATATGCCAGGGACAAGACCTAGGTGGGGAACAGACAAAACATAACAGCTAATCCTCTGGCCATCATGTGGATAGGCCCACAGTTGAGAGCTATGCATTCCATGCAAAACTAGCATGTACACACAAACCCTGTAAAACTAGCAGTATTCAATGCATATAACAGCAATACTCACAAACTGTCCGTAGGTCTGGAACCTTATACAAACATGTAGTTGGTCTGTGTCCACAAGTCCTGTTGTAAGAGTTATTGCTACCTGCTGCCTGTAACACCGCTACCCACACACAGAAAGGATGTCTTCCATACAGGAAAGGGAAAGGGACAATGCCCACATGATATAGTTAGTTATAGTAGTGGGTTGCTATGACATTGGATATCGGAAGACCTACACAGCTACCTGCATGCAATTAGTTAGTGTGGAACAGCAATTGGTGCAGAGGCCATCACCTGAACATGAGCATCACCTACAAAAGCCATGCTTCTACCTACTCAAACAAGCTCGATCCCAGTAGTGGAGAGAGAGAGAGAGAGACACACACACACACACACACACACACACACACACACACACACACACACACACACACACACACACACACACACACACACACACACCAAAAAAAAAAAAACATAAAGAAAACCTCAAAATATGAAACAGGAAGACATCTCCTGAACACAGAAGGAACCTGAAGATAAACCAGGTATGTGAAACATGTAAGCATGTAATTGAATGTAGTACTTGGTCTGTAATAATGGGATAAATGATTATGAAAAATGTATATGTGCCATCAAGACTTTCTGTAATTATGTCCTTCTGAACAACTGCTATGGACATAGCATCTGGCCCTGTGGGCAATAGGCCATACCTGTCAACTGTGCAGATCTGCTCAGAATGTCAAGATTTAAGCCATCATAGTGTTTGTTCTGTTCCTCCAAACATCCATATTAGTCTGGCAAATAGCTGAAGGTGGAAGTAATGAAGTCATGACAGACACATGAGTTTTTTTTTTATAGGTTCATAGGTTCATAGGTTAGTACTAGGTTAACTGCCCTTGCGAGCCATTTTAAGCCTAGCCAATTATCCCTTGTGAGATTCAAACCCTGCACCTTGTGTTTGTAAGGCAAACACCTTAACCATCAGGCCACCCTCCCAACCCCACCACCTTCAGAACAGTCATGGTAATGTGAAATGTATCATGTACAAACTTCATAGGATTGTAATAGGCATATCTGTGATCTGTCCCTATATATCCCCACAATATTAGGCTTTGTACACATGTGATGCTCTATTTTGTTGCAAGGCAGAACAGTTCAGCTGTGGAGGAAGGGGCAATGGCAATAATTACAAGAGATCCCTATTTTGGCCCCCTTCACCCCCATTTACAGTGCCTTTGGTCAGGTGTTTTGCAGTGAGAGGTTCAGAGTGTGGATCTGATGTCCGAATGCACTCTCTCTCTTGTTTTATATATATATATATATATATATATATATATATATATATGTATATCTGCATATATATATATATATATATATATATATATATATATATATATATATATATATAATATCTCTCTCTCTCTCTATATATATATATATATATATATATATGTGTATGTGTCTGTGTACATTTTCCCATACATATATATATATATATATATATATATATATATATATATATATATATATATATGTATGTGTATACATTTTCCCTACTGTTGAATGACTGTGCTGCATGATATGGTTGAAAAAACATCACGCATATCAACAACTCAGATGGCTTAGTGGTAACTTGCTGTGGCTATGATGTCCAGGATTCTGGGTTCGAAACTTACAAAGGCTAGTTATTTTTTTGCTGAGCAGAACAATGGCTGTTACATAGAGTGATTAAGGTACTTTTAAGCAGTTGTAAGGGGGATTTTGCATGTTTGTGTGATGGTAAGCAATGCTTACTGCTGGTTAAATATGTTTACAGACAGCCGGAAAAGTGCTTAATCTGTGTAGGCATTGCTTAGAGCCGCATAAACATGCTTAATCCAGCTTACTACTGCTTAAAAGAGCTTACTCCCACTTAACCGTGTGCTAATTTCTTTAAAAGAAAAGAAAAAAAAGGGGTGATAGGAAAGTGTTGAAAAAGGGGGCACAAAGAGGGAAAGACAATAGGGAAGTAGCTAGTGATGTGCAGGATGGGTGTAGGAAAGGTCCATAGCTGTCCATTACTTCTACAGTAACAACTGTGCATATATACTGGATTTGGAGGTTGATTTGAACACTCAAACCCCTGAGAGAGGGGTGAGGTCAACAATAATGTGTTGTGAAGGCTACATTTTTTGGGGGGAACAGATTGCCATTTTTTTAAGGTGAGAGTGGGATGTTGGGGAAGGATAGTAGGTATATTTGGGGAGATAGGTTGGGTTGGATGACAGACAAGACAGACAAGACAGCATACAGGGGTGGTATATGATACATGTGGGGGTTAAACACCATGGACGGGGAGGGGTGTTTGGAAATCGGAAGCCCATGAGCCCCTACATGGAAACAGTGGGACTGAGGTCCCAACCCGTGGGCAGTTACCACTGCACCTTCACGGCCTTGAAGGTGGTTGTGCTGGGGGCTGAGCAGGAGGGGCAGGCTGACCCTTTAATTGTGCCATGTGGCCCTCAAGCTGACATATCAGAGCTCCAAACTCCCTTCAGAGCTCACTATGCACCATTCCTTGGACCTGACTTCAGATGACAGTATACTGTCTGAGCACGCTCCCAGGGGAAGACGAGCCCCATCCCTTGAGGTGGTTCTACTTGAAGGTTGTGCAGGACCAGCAGATGAGGAGGTCCCAGGGTGGGTCCCAGACATGCTGGGGCCCAGTGCCACAGCCAGAATATTTGGGAGAGGTGGGTCCACTGGGACCCGCCTTCCCGAATGTGCTATGGTGTTGCAGTTTTAGAACATATGTGGGTTAGTAATAGTCAACACAATCCAGGATTTGTTATTACAGCATGCGTAGATATTCCCATTAACCCAAAACAACAGATTTGGAACAGTTGCATAGCAAACAGAACTCCTACATATATGGAACTACAGTGGCGATTACAACAGCATGCAGGTTACATTGATAGCAACAGCCCACCAATGATAGTGTTTCAACATGGAACATTAATAGAAACACATTTCAATATTTGTTGAACAATAGGACATAAGTCGCAACAGTAGGTTTGGTGTAAACATACCCATTGATTTGTGTGTTTAGATTATTTTTGCAGATATGGTGGGGGGGGAGATGTCAGTTAACAACTTATATATGCTTGCAGTATGAGGTCCTCTAACCTTTTTTTCTGTTTATGTCTTCCAGGTACAATGTCCCGGGAGCGTCTCCCTGCATACACGCACCTGAAAAATTATGTAATAATACAGTTCCTTATAGTCCATCATGACATCATCTTTGGGCACAGGGCTCAGGATCTGTAGGAGAGACCGCCCTGTGGAACGAGCTCATCGACAGGGTAAATGATATTGGCCTGCACAACCACAATTATGAGCAGGTGTGGCATCTCTCCACAGATCTGATCCACCATGGCTATCAGCGTACCACTGCAGTGAGGAGGGACCAGCTTGCCACAGGTGGGGGTCATGCCATCCAGCCACCACTGACACATGCAGAGGAGCTCCTCGCCAGCCTTGGGGCACTTGCCCGCCAGTCAAGCTAGCAAGCTGAAGACAGTGTTGCGGAGGTGGGTGCCATGCACACAATGGACGAGGAGCATGCAGGTAAGGCCCCGGGGCACATTAGTGGACCACTATTGCTTATCCATCTTCCTCTGTAAAATATCTACATGCATTTGTCAAAGAAGATAGTCTGTTGCTGCAGTGTAGTAATGAATAGATGTGCATAATTTCTAGTATTGTGGGTTTGTACTGTTGATGTGCTGAAATGCTGCTGCCACCCTGTACCAATGCCACAGCTGTGGCAACTGACATTATGTCCCTCACACAACTATTTAGGCCCGTCTAGTATACAACTGGGGCAGCAGCCTGTAGCTGGTGAGTACAGAGTTGTTTTGTTCAGGTTTGCCAATACACTGGCCATGTTATGGCCATGCTATTTGCCATGCACACATTTAACACACCTAGCCATAATGCATGCTCTACATGTTCACTTATTGTTGCTGTTAACTACACTGCATCACAGTGGTCACCATGGTGGCATATCTGAAGGGTATGTAAGAGTCCTGCAGTAAACCTAACAACCTGTCAGTGCAAGATGTGTGGACAGAGATGAACATCATGGTGGGACAAATGGCCTACAGTAGGCACCTGTCTGAAACATTACTCTTATACAGTGGCTACAGCAGTGTATACACCACTATTACAATGGCAATTGTTCCTGATCTAAACAATGGCAAATCACACTTCCACATTTCACACCTTTTACAGCCTGTAATGTGATCCTAACACAATGAATGTGTAATATGGAATCCTATGTTAGGACCACAAATATGGGGAAAACATACCTTAACAAACACAGAATGCATATGTGTGCACACAATCCAAATAACATATTGTAAAAGCAGCTTGTGAGGTACTGACAGCATTCACTCTTCTTGAATACACACCTTCCATCAAGTACAGAGCCTCAATGTCACACCAAGTAATGGTCTGCTGTCCAAGAAGTATGTCCATGACATTTGCCCACTCAACTGCAACAGAGGTAGCCGTGGCTTGCACACATCTTGCAAACCATGGAATGGATCCCATATCTGAAAGGTAGCACTCAGGAGTGGGGAAAAGTAGCCTTACCTCACCATTGCATATACCATGGCAAACAGTGCAGTCATGTATGTGTGTATGAAGTATGGGACAACATTAATGTAGAAAAAAGATGCCCATCCAATGAGATGACAACACATGTTGCAAACTGATCATGGAGGCTGCCCAGAAACATGCAGCAACACTGAAGGACTTGCAGGAATGTCTAGCAAGTACTGCTTGTACAGTACCTGTGTCGACAATCACCTGGAATCCTCATAAGTGTGGTCTATGGGTTAGGGTAATCAGACGGAAGAGTTGTTCCACAGGAAACTTCATTCAGGGCTCTCTACAGGTAGCATATGCATAACATCAAGTCTCCCAAAGACATGTGCTGCAATGTGTAATGGTGTACTGAGACCAAGGCTGAAATCTACAGATAGTATTCATAAAGATACATGTGGTGAACAAGCAAAACCTCACTCCACCTCAGGCCCACCATCCCCATTTTTACCTTGCTGGTGCCAGTGTACACCTTTAGGTTTGCTGTTCATTAGCAGGAACTAGGCTGGTAGACATGGCATTCTGAATTTGGAACACTGCAAAAATAACACTCATGTGTGGCCCATAGTTGTCAAGCATCTGCAATAATGCTGAGGAAGGGGAGAGGTGTCATCCTAAAACACAACAGTGAACTGAAGCATACATTCAAAGCTCGGTAAGAATGCCTGTATCTGAACACAGTCAAGGTCATGAATTGTGCCAGACATAACCCTGACTCCAAAGCAATAGTGAAGGCACTGTGTGACTTCCAAGGGCTGTGCACATGAGCTGACCTTGCAATATGGCAGAGTTGGGGACATTTGTATGGCGGAGTGACCAAATAATGGCAAGTGAAGATGGGCCATGCTAGTATACCCCTTCCAGCAATAGTGACTCCTGTAGTTCACTTAACAGGTGCTGCAACAAACTGTTGTGTTAAGGGTGTGCACACATATGCAACCCACATATTGTATGCATCTCATTCAGCATCTGCACGACTAACACATTTGTTTGATACTGCATTTGATTGCACAGGTCATATGTCACATATCAGGTGTGTGTAATGTTAACATATGCAGTATTGTGGTCCCATTGCATATCATGGAAGAGGCTGGCATGTCAACAAGGGTCTGTACACTCCTCATATCCACATTAAGCTTTGAGGGTTGTGAGTATAATCAGATTGTATTGCTCATGCGTGCACTGCTGATGATGAGATCTGCAAATCATAGGTCAGGCATTAACTATTGACATCAGTCCTCATATCATCCCAGGTATGTGTCAGACAAACACATAGGGGCTTTGAGCAACAGAGCAAACATAACTGCCACACATATACACATTCAGCAATGGTGTGTACACTCTTGAGGTATGGTGCACAGTACATGCCAGGGTGCTGTACAGGTGCACAGCAATACTGAATACATGGGTGCAGTGTGTTCCAGGGGAAGGGGCATCACCTACTAACACAACTCATGCATCACAGAGATGTACAATGTTGGTAACAAGGATTGAGTATAGCGGCAGTGCATGCTGTTGAGTGCCATATGTCATGCATGTTTACTGTTGGTTAATGAGAGGTCTGTGTAATATCTTTGTGCTACCACACCTGTAAGTGTGTGTGTGTGTGTGTGTGTGTGTGTGTGTGTGTGTGTGTGTGTGTGTGTGTGTGTGTGTGTGTGACTGAGTGTGTGTATAGGTAAGCAAAAACGTGCAGGCCTTAAATTACATTTTCTGTTTTCCCCTCACAGGTGGCAAGGTGGGTCAGGGTCCCTCCTGCAGGCAAACTGATGTTAGTGTCTATACAGACTCTGACAATGATGATAGGTATGGTGAGACACAGGTAGGGTTGTCAGGGGCTGACGCTGTGCCATCGGTTGGCATCCCACTTTTATCCATCCCATCCCCGCACACAGTCATAATACCAATACATACCCCATTACCAGTGGCCATAGATGAGGGACAGTTGGCGGGTGGTGGTATAGGACAGGACAGTGTGGGGACTATGGAAAGTATATCTGTACACAGCAGCCATAGCTGGATGGCTGGTAAGTTACCACACAGGCAGACGTACAGAGGTGCTCATAGGAGGGCTGCTGGCCATAATGCCCCTGGCAGAAGTGCCACAGCAGGTGTCACCAGATGATTGTTTCAGGCCATCATGAAGGCACAGGCACGTATGGAATGTTATACCAGACAAAGTCTGAAGCTCCACTGGGCTACTCATTCTGATGTAATTGACAACATCCGTGATCTTGCAGGTGCCCACTGTTATTTTGCAGAGGTCCTAGATAGATGGTGTGGTGAGATGGTGGGAATCTTTGACCATGTGGTGCCTGTGTTAGAGCATGTGGTGGGAGTAGGGTGTCAGCCACATGGACGTAGGTCAGCAACACCAAAATGTGGAGGTCTACGTGGACGTGCAACAACTCACAGCCGCTCCCGTAGTGGCAGTACCAGCACCAGCACTGCAGGGGGGTGCTGTCCACACATCAACACAGCAGGAAATGTGCATGTGGTCATGGCCAGTCCCAACAGGGACTCGGAGCCAGTGGACAATTATTATCATCAGGGGAGAGTACCATATCTAGGCTTCTAACTGGTTGTGCCCATGGAACCCCTGGCAGGCATATTTCCCATATCTTTGGCCAGAGACAGTGAACTGTACACCCTGCCATGTACGGTCTGCAGCTGTCCAACAAACTCTCGCATAGGGCAGCCACATGGCAGAACTTTTTGCATACATACAGGCATACATCACCAACACAGCTAGGGCACCACCATACCTATACACACACCTGCACAGCCCAATTGATAAAGAACCCTCTGACACACACAAATTATGTCAACCAAATGTCTCAGCCTAGGTCTCTGGCAAACCCACCACACACTCTGTGCATACGATGATACCTGTGCCAAATCCCTGTCATCTATACCACTGATGCAGGGATATGCTAATATGGATCTGATGCACAGATGACTGTACTAAGGTTTAACAATGTAATGCTGTTTAATGTATTTTCAGCTGGATTGTTTAATGCTTACATGTCAGGGTGTGTAGCTGTCCAGCCATGATGCATTATATCTGTTATTAACATTGACTGATTGTGGTCTCCATAATGTAGTCTGTTTGTGTTGTAGGTGTCTATGTGTTAGCAGGATTTTGGTCTGCTGTCCTTTCCTACAAGGGGTATGGCACTGTGGTGACACATTAATTGTGTCATATACTGGATACAGCTGAACACAAGTAACAGGTCTGTATAACAGTTACTGCATGTGCCACATGGCTGATAGGTCTGAGAGGAGTATACAGGTGAGTGCATGGTGCCTGATGTCAGCAGCTCTTCTACAATAGACAATGGTAAGTGTACACACAGACACACACACACACACACACACACACACACACACACACACACACACACACACACACACACACACACACACACAGAGAGGCTTTGGTGTTGATGCAATACACAGAGAATACTCTACACATGGATGCACTTAATTTTGCAGTGAACTCATTTTGGCCTATGTAATTCCACCAAGAACAAATTGCCAAAACATATCAGTAAATAATCAGTCTGCCAGTTTAATGTAATTTATGATGGTACTGGCAGGGTATATGTCCTCTTCCCCAATGTAGTGCAATCCTGGAGTTGGTAAACATAGGTGTGCTAGTGTGGGTGGCACAGTCCCCCACTTTGGAGGGTGTGGGGTGGCACAGAACCACACATAGTGTGATTAACAAATACTTAACCTGTTATAAACTGCACAGTATAACAGCAGACTAAGCGGGGGGATAACCACAAAAATAACCCCAATGTGGGTGGATGTGCCCTCAACAACCACACCCAACTATATATACCAACTCCAGCATCACTGTTCAGCTGTACAGTGGGGAAGAGGGCATTTACACATCCACTACTAGTTTTGATGGAATGAATTTTCACAAGATGATTCCTTTGAAATGTTACCTTTTGCCAGTTAGCTCTCAGACAAATGATTTCCTGGGACATATATTTTCTACAAACTGAAGTAGATTCCTTCACATACACATACACTTACTTCACAACACTGAGAGTAGAACCTCTACCTAGGTACTTATTGCTACTAATGTGTTTGGACTTAATTGCACACACCACAAAGCTTTTAGGATGAGGTGTGGCCCGAGTTTCCTGTTAAGTAAAAAACATCACCAGGCCTTGTACTGTATGGTAATGGGGATGTACTGGGTGTTAATGAACAATACATAGTATGCCATATTGTCATATACAGATTGACAAACACATACAGCCATAGACAGATTTGATAGACCTGGGTTTAGCAGTGCTAACTGCCTTGTCAGTGAGTCCATACTGTTAGGGAGTTTTTGCATGCAGCACATGCATCATTCGGCTAGATAGTGTAATCAGTTACCTGTATGGTTGATGGTGACAGCGGTCCTCATACAGTGGACCTTGAGACATGAACTAGTGAGGTACCATGGTGTAAAGACAGTATACCTAGCACCCACACCCCACATTGGATATTGTACTCAATGAAACCCATGATAATGCTCTGACATACCCACAATCACACATTGACCAGGACTACAATACAAACCCTTGTCTATCAAATCAGTGCTACTACAGGGATGTGCATTTATTGCACATGCCACAGGGATAGTAGGGTGAGGGTTTGTCATGGCTCTCCTAATGTCAGCAAATCACCATCCCTTATAATGTATGGCAAGGTTTATTGTATTTGGAGAATGTGGCCTCAGAATGCTGTCGCCTACAAATATGCACAGTCACACACAATTGCACACACATACACACAGACAAATACCCACATTTGCCAGGACTCAGAGGGTAATCCACACCTATCTTCCCATTTGTAGAACAGTGTTATGCTGGTACATGCTAGCTCCAGGTAGCCCATAGGGTGAAGAGCGTAACAAGGTACATTTAATGTGAATTACAGCAGCAGCTATTTCTAAGTATAGCAATGGGGGTGTAGTGGGTGAGAAGGCCCTCAGAGGATTTTCAACTACAAGTTTAGAAAAACACAGACACTGTTATACTCAATAATGCACACAGGCATAGGTGCAGGTGTTCCTAGGTGTGTACCAGGCTAATGTCCATGGAGAGATGAGAAGAGTAGGGCATGTGGGTACACTGGTACCATGCTACCTGCCATTTGTCAGCAGGCCATCTATCAACTGATGCCACATGAGTGATCACCAGGGTGGCAGTTAAATTCAACATCCATTCCTCTGGTTTTCTCTTGAAGAGGGCCAGTGAGGTGCTCCAATTGACATGTATGCAACATATATTGCATAACATTGCCAGTGTCTGGGTTAGGCTTCTGTACCCAAACATGTTCTGTCGACTGTTGTAGTCTGTTTGAGGTGTCCATGGCATGTGGTGCATACAGAGTGGGGTTTCCTAGCTGTGGCATTCATAAGACAGCTGGGCAAACATGTAAGTGTCAGTCAATCAGAGATTGTCTATAAGCAGCCAAGATGAATACCTGACATCTGCACATCTATACAGAGGACAGACAGAAAGTAGCTAGCCAACAGGTTATGCATTAGGATGAATATTCTGACAGATAGACATCTGAAACTGATAGGTATGCCATTACTACATGACAGCAGTCGTCAATGACATGTCCAAGAAACATAGTAGTCTACAGTTAATATCAACATACCAGATCAGCATCTAATAGGAGATGCATAGAAAACATACAGGTCAGACACCAAGAACACGATAGTCAGTACACAGAGTTCAGCTTTGCATGCAGAGGTCTATGGTTCCAGTAATACAATCTGCAATCTACTCTTACTTGGAAAAGCACTATTAAAAGTAGTAATGTAATGATACAATACATGCATATGTGACTGCATATAATCTGGGATACTACCCAAGTATGAAACACATACAAAGATAAAAGACTGTGCACTACCCATGTATACTCAGGTGTTTCTTACAGTATACTCACACCTCTTGCTACTGTAATGACACCACACAGAAGCATGTTATGTACATGGAATTAAATACACTAATTAAAGATGTCATTACCCTGCTATTTTATCAGAAGTGAATGTGATCACTGGTTACCAAGGCTGAGCTACACTTAGCAGGTGTAAGCATTACCTAAAAGTAAATGCTAAGCAGATTTGCACACTGGTAAGAAAAGGCTACACAGTGTAAGTGCCTTTTCATTTAACCGTATGTTAGCACCTCTTACTGTCATGCAAACCTGCTTAAAGCTTCTCAAAACTGACTTAACCACTCTGTATCCAACAGTCTTTGTTCTGTCTAGCAACAATAAACAGTCCTTGAACCCAGGACCCTGTACACTATAGTCACAGCAGTTAACCACTAAGCCATTTGAGCTGCAAAGATGTCTGTTGTTTTTCAAATATATCATTCAGTACAGATTCTGAATAGCAGTAAATAACTGCAGTGACTACTACAATTGTTTAGTACTTGTAAGTGAAATAGGTGTTGAATCAGTCATGTTCTTATATGTAAATATACACATATCAGATTAATATGGTGGGATACATCTGAGAAGATATGTACAGCACTCATTTTACACATAAAAGGATATAGACATATGTTTTTACATGTAATATATATATATATATATATATATATATATATATATATATATATATATATATATATATATATATATATATATATATATATATATATATATATATATATATATATATATATATATATATATATATATATATATATACATATATAGATATATATAAAACATAGGCCCATGACATGTAGTAGAGTCATACCTCAGCACCATAACTCTCAGCCTGTTAGTGCAAAGGAACATAATGTATGTATTGCAGTTATAAATGTAGAATGTTGCTACAGTGACCGGGATTGTGTCAACATACATGTTGTCAAGGAAGGCTCTTCTGAAACTGACATGTATGCCATCAGTTAGTGACAGACATCATAAAGTCATCATAGTGAAGTACCACACAAATCACAGTAATGATCCTATGGAATACAGAAGCAATATGAGCAATAAATATGGGCAGTCTGAAACAATCTGGTCAGTCATGAGGTATACACAGAACACATTAGTGCAAAAAATATGGAACAAGCCTGATAAAGGGGATGTTTAGAGCCATGAAAATGGGGATATATCAGCAATACTGGACTAGATAAGCTCACACGGTTGATGCATTCACACCATCCTGTCTGTCCTAACACATATTAAATGGAGGAGCAGAGATCCCAAGTCACATACTTCACACTAGTTAGTGACATACATCTTCACACCAGTCCACTGCTTTGTCAGAAATACACAACATGTATGGTGGCCAGGCAACACTACATCTGACAAATATCTGGGCATAACATCACGCTAGGGTAAATGCATTGCACTGCTAGGCATGTCACCAAGCACTGTCTACACTCCAGGCAGACTACCATAACAATAACCCAGTTTACCTATGGGGAAATACGCATGTAATTGCAAATATAGCAGGCACTACAGGTGTGTAATAGCATGAAGTAACAGGCACCAGTGTGGAAGTGCATACCCACACTGGTGTCTGTTACTCCATGCTATTACATGCCTGTAGTGCCTGCTATATTTGCAATTACATGCGTATGTAATTGCAAATATAGCAGGCACTACAGGCATGTAATAGCATGGAGTAACAGACACCAGTTTGGAAGTGCATACCCACAACCGATCTCAACACAGTCACAGTCACATAATGGTAAGCCTAAGTAACAGTACAGTCTATGGCCTATGTGAACAAAAGTCATCATGTTTGCCACTCACACACTAACCCTATATATACTGGCCCAATTCACAGTGTAGTCTGATGCCTGGCTGTGGTATTTGACATTGTCTCAGTCTGGCCCTACAAACATATAGGCTGATAGGGTATAAGAAACTGGAGCAGCATGCACTGTCAGATAGAACAGAACCAAGAACACTGACATCTACCCCAGTGTGTGCACAGGCCAGATAACATGATCACAGTACACTGCTGCATAATACAGACACTCTGTCAACAATCACCATAGGTACACGGACCTCACTACTATACAGACTACCACAGAATATCCAGGTTTTGTACTCAACTATTAGGCTTCCTATACATTACATGTCTGGCATTCTGATATATCACTTGCTTGATATCAGGAATTATGTCATTAAATAATGGTATACTGTACATATCCACCTCTTACTGCATGACATATGAACAAAAGGTGACAGACTTGGGGGATACAGACACAAACACAGGGCCAATATTGACATATTGCAGTTATAAACTGAGAACATTGCTTGTGTGACATAGTTTGTTGTGACATATCTCTTCTGAGGGATATGAAGTTAGTAACACACATGGATGTTACCATTTCCTGAGTACAATAATCAGAGTATGGTACTGCATTTATGATGACAGAAAATGTGTGAGTAACACACCAAATCTCAGGCTCCAAACTCTGGCCAGTCTGCAGATAGCCCTACAGGTGAGAGTTTTCTCAACTGCATAACACTGTCATGCCAGACTTTAAATCATGAAGATCAGCCATATCCACACAAACCCTGTTAAACCAACATTACTTCAAATGTAGAACAGGAATACTTACATTCTGTCCCCATGTCTGGAACATCCCCCTCCAGTTTTTTGGCCTGTCTCCACAGTGTTTGTTGTAAGAGGTATTTCCATCTACCCTCTGTGATGCTGTTTGTCACACACCCACATGAAGTCCTGCTCACAGTGAGGGAGAAGGGCCAACACCCACTTGCACTGCTTACTTATATGGGTGTCTTTCCATGCAATTGGCTATAGGAATTATACCACAGGTGTTCCACATGCAATTAGCAAGTGGCGGACTCCAATTCGTGCACAGGCCATCAGCTGATCATGAACATTACCTACCAAAGTCAAGCTGCTGCCTATGGAAAACAGATGCATTTTTCTACATCTACCAGAGAGGGGGTGAGATAGAGAGACAGAGGGAAAGAAAGAAAGGAAAAGAGAAAGAGCCAAGTGTGTTTGTGTATGATCTGCGGGTATTATAATTGTTGCCTATATATAAATATATGGCTGTGTATTGTCTACAACAACCTCTGTGGTGTTTGACAACTGTTGGCCTTGTAATGTGACATTGGGACATCAATATGAAAATGTAGCAAAACCCACATTGCAATGGATCTGTTATTTATACAATCACACCAACTCATACACACTTGCCAGTACTGAGTTTCAGTCCCCTACCTAGGGTATATATTGGTAATACAGTGGTACACAAAATGCAAAACTGACCAAAATAATGACTTAAAACAAAAACAAAAGCAAAAACGGGAGCAATAGAAGCTGGCTATGGTCAAAACTGCTTGTAAAAACTGTTTATTGTAAGCGCTTTCGGCTAGGTAAGTACCTGGCCTTCTTCAGACAAAACCTTTGTCTGAAGAAGGCCAGGTACTTACCTAGCCAAAAGCGCTTACAATAAACAGTTTTTAAAAGCAGTTTTGACCGTAGCCGGCTTCTGTTGCTCCCGTTTTTGCTTTTGTTTTTGTTTTAATACAGTGTTACACAGTTATCGCAAGTGCCACAGCATTTATATGTTGAAGAGCTATCCAAAGGCATCTTTGAAGGTGAGTGACATCAGCTGCAGTGCTAAAGGAGGGGTGAGGGAAGTGCTGGAAGTGTGAATGAACACAAAAGCAGGTGTCAACAAAGACTCACACACTTTCACACAGAAACACACACATTTTCACAGTTGCAAGGACCAGGATTAGAATGCCTACCTAACTAGTTTGCTGCACCATGGTATTATGCAGTTGTTGCAAGGGCCATGGCAGTTATATGGTGTTGAACTCTTCAAAGACAGGGAAGTGAGTAAGTGTGAATGACTCACACAAATTTTTCACTGTTGCCAGGACCAGAATTAGAAATCCTACCTAACTAGTTTACTACACTACGGTATTATGCTGTTATCACAAGTGTCACAGCAGTTATATGTTGGAGAGTTGTCCAAAGGTATCATTGAAGGTGAGTGACATCAGCTACAGTGCTAAAGGAGGGGTGAGGGAAGTGCAGTAAGTGTGAATGACCACTAAAGCATGTGTCAACATTGACTCACACACTCTCACACACAAACACACACATTTTCACAGTTGCAGGACCAGGATTAGAGCTCCCACCTAACTAGTTTACTACACTGTGGTACTACACTGTTATTGCAAAGGCCATGGCAGTTATATGTTGTTGTGCTCTCCAAAGCTATCTTTGAATGTGAGTGACATCAGTTGCAGTGCTAAAGAAGGGGTGAGGGAAGTGCAGTAAGGGTGGAATGACCACAAAAGCAGGTGTCAACATAGACTCACGCACATTTTCACTGTTGCTAGGACCAGAATTAGAACTCCTACCTAACTAGCTTGGTACACTACAGTATTACACAGTTATTGCAAGTGCCATGGCAGTTATATGTTGGAGAGCTGTCCAAAGATATGTTTGAAGGTGAGTGACATCACCTCCAGTGCTAAATGAGGGATGAGGCAGTAAGTGTGAATGACCACAAAAGCAGGTGTCAGCAAAGACTCACACACTAACAGACACATTTTTACAGTTGCCAGGACCAAAATTAGAACACCTACATAACTAGTTTGCTATACTGTGGTATTACGCAGTTATCACGAGCACCACAGCAGTTATATGCTGGAGAGCTGTCCAAAGGTATCTTTGAAGGTGAGTGACATCAGCTGCAGTGCTAAATGAGGGGTGAGGGAAGTGCAGTAAGTGTGAATGACCACAAAAGCAGGTGTTAACATAGACTCACACACAAACACACACATTTTCACAGTTTCCAGGACCAGGATTAGAATGCCTACTTAACTAGTTTACTACACTATATTACACAGTTATTGCAAGCACCACAGAGCTTATAGGACTGAGACTTGGCTAAAGGGTTATTTCAAGATGACTGACATCATCAGGAGTGGTAACTTGGGCAATGGGAAGTGCAGTGTGTGTGTGAATGGGCCATAAATTATTCCTCTGGAAACACACACACACACACACACACACACACACACACACACACACACACACACACACACACACACACACACACATGCACACTCAGTCGCACACAACTTTACATTTGACAGGACTAAGTATACAAATGCTACATGAATACTGTTTTTTACTATTGTGTTACACAGTTATCACAAGCACCACAGACACTATAGGACTGAGGGCAACCAAAAGGAATGTCTACAGTGATTGACATCTGCACATCATGCAATATCAACCAATTGGATGTGTAGAGGGTGGGACAGGCCTTATAATAGAATTTTATCTGTCACTGTCTGCCTCTCTCTTCCCCATATCTCTGTGTGTGTATGTTTGACATATTATAGTGTGTTGGCCTTGGATATGTGTGAGTATTCCTATCCAATGTGTGTGTGAAGCATAAATGGTGCACAGTTTGGTGTGTGTGCACAGACATCTGCAGATGACAGATATGTATAGTCCACTGTGTTGTCAGACATGGGCTTCATTTATCTAAGTGTAGGAGCATGCCCGGTATGACCGTCTCTATTGAGTGTGTGAATCCATTCCAGGTAGGGTTGTACTCCAGTCCAGGGTTTGGTGTTAACGTACAGACAGCAACCTGTTTCTGCAGAATATCTGTAGATAGGTTGACAATATGGAGCCACAATGGGTGACAGATAAGGGGATACTGTAATTATTGATGTCTGTGGTGCTTGTGTTACATGGTTGGTGTTAGCAGAGATATTCAGACATATGGACTGTTTTACACCGTGATTTTTTATGTCATAGACTACTGACAGATATAATTATTTGCTCACAGTTATTACTGGGAAATACAAAATGAATGAAGCTGAGTTCAGTATTGTGGTCCGCAGCCTACACATTCTTGCACACTCCTGCCATTCTGGAGGGGTAGCTACAGACACTTGCTGATGGGTCTGTGTAAATGGTCCAGCACCTTGGTAGTATGGTGGCTGAGGACCCCCTTGTTGTACATATATCAATTTAACAGAATGGCCATATCCTACTGTGGCCATATCTCTCAGCTGTACAGATTCACCCAGGTTACCCAGAAGCAGGGCTCATATATCTGGTCAGTTCCCCTTCACATTGTGGTTTACAAGCAGGTTTGTAGCCACCCATTACTAGGTTTGCAGCCAGGGGTAGTATGGGCACATAACAGAGTTTCAGACTTTACACACTCCATGACGTCCATGCATCTACACCCCTCCAATCTGTTATTCTATCCTCATTCTAACATTATGCAAGAAATATCTGGAAAGTATCCCTGTAGTTGTCCCTTCATCCCAGTGGTATTTATGGATTGTCCCCTAGTTCATGCAGTAGGACATGGGGGGCATGGTACTGGGATTTATCAATATGGCCTTGCATTTGTGTTCTGTTGACTGTGTTAGTTTGTTATTTGGGACCCCATGAGATACTATACATTGGCACTATGAGTGAGGCACAGGCCTTTGACAGAGGACTGTAGGGTATTTGGTAGTGATGCAGGCCATCTGTAGCAGGCCAGTGCATTCTGTCACTCCTACATTCCCAGGCTGTGAGCCAGTGGATTCCCTTGAGGTGACAGGGTAAGTGTGCAAAGTGTTAATGGCAATAGTTCCTGTACATATTGACCCCATTGGTCTGGATGAATGCAGGGTGCCGCTTACATCTAAGGACACACCTGCACAGGACACATCTTCAGCATGCTGCACTCTGTGGGTATTCCCATACAGAAGTGGGGTCATACTGTACTCATTCCTAACAGCAAGGATATGACCTGTGATAAACCTGTGGGTGATGGTGGGGTGAGCTGAGTGCATGTGTGATATGGAAGCTACTTGCAACTGACTCACAGATATACCTGGGATGTTCCCCTTATGCTGCCTTGTGCATGGACATAGGCAGTATCTCATTACTTCATAACTGTGCCTTTTGTGGTCTGCCAGTGATTGTCCAGACTACATCAGTATTCCATACTATACAGACAACTAATGTGGTGCTAACCTGTGTGTACAATTCCAAAGCTGTGTGCAGCTGACAGTTACATTTTATGCACTCTGTCTAGGGTACTTCCGCCTGTGTACTGTGTGTATGTATGGGTCCACATTCATGGCATGTCCATCTTTCAGACATTGACAGATATTGACATCTGGACAGTGAGTATGGATGACTTCTGACTTGGGTATTGCTGAGAAGCATTGTGGTTGGAACTGCAGTTGTCAGAATATGGCCTTGACATCCACAGTACTGGACATAGGCCACCGAGACACAACCCTCCATGCCTACATGCTGACCACTTCCACACAATATTGAACACATGACAACCTAACACATGGACCCCTGCATATAGTACACATGCATCAATCTATCCTGTAGATTGGGCCAGCTCGGGTAATCTGTGCTCCACTGTTATTACACCTCACACTTACATGTTACTGCATTTCTACATGAGATTGTGGCGGGCACACCTGACAACTTTAAACATTTGCTATGACTGTACTAGTATTTCAGGTACTCTGTTGGTTTCCATTTCATTTTGTATTCTGACGTATCATGCAGTCTGGAGGCATATCATTATTGTACATATCTTAGGTTTTATTGACCTACATTTCAGTTTTGGACTTCTTACTCTTCAGAACTGACATACAACTGCCATACCTGTTGTAGTCTGTCTGTGTAGGTCTGGAGGGGGGTTGTTAACCATTGCTATCAATTGGAGGCCTTAGCCCAGCCTTTCTTTATGGTCATCTACACCTCTCCTGCTGGCTGAGGCTGGAGGTGGGTACGTGAGCTGCACTGACAAGCATGTGTGTGTCCTATGGACACACGTTTGGGCCACCACATGTACTGCAGTGGAATTTGTCACCTTGTCTAGTACTGTCTAGTATATTGACAGCAGTATTTGTTATGGATTTCATGCTGCCCATATAGGTGTACACTGTCTGCTGCCATCCCATTCAGCCACCCAATTCCCTTACATGCTCACATCCATACTATAGATGCAACTATCAGAACATACTACTCCATTCAGCAATTGATAGGAAAACTGACTTACCTCGTGGCTGTGCCAGTATTGAGGATGGTGCTGGAGGGCTGACTATGTCTGGTGCACATAGTACACTGCCTATACATGATAAAGCACAGGTAGTGTCATGTTTGGCATCCCTTTTACTGTATGTGCGAGTCAGAGAGAGGTGTCATTCCCTGGGTACCTACAGTGTCAGTGTATGTGCTATGCGTTATCTCTTTGCTAAGGCCTGAGCATACTGGGCATGCCTCCTTCTGCCTACATGGGCAGGCTAATGTAGTTCCTCCTCCGAGTCCCTCTGTGCCTGTGATGGCCTTGGCAATGTTGAGGGGCTGTGTGGCCTTGCCCTATGCTTTTCCTGCAGCAGATGTTTCCACAGGATCATGCTGTGTAGCGTGGCACATACTATGAGCATTTGTATACATGTATCTGGAGTGTACTGCAAGGCTCCACCGGATATGTCCATGCAGTGGAACCATGACTTGAGCATCCCAAACACATTCATTATTATAATTCTGGTTTGTGCGTGTGCCTCATTATGGAGTTCTTGTTTGGGTGTGTGTGCATTTCTAAGGGGTGTCATCAGCCATGGCTTGAGTGTGTAACCAGCATCCCCCACTAGGTGGCCATATGGGATGTCCCCACTGGCAAATGACTGGTACAGCTGTGCCATATGCCAGATGTGGGAGTTGTGATAGCTTCCAGTGCTGCCAGCACACACATTCAAGATAATGCCCTGGGCATTGCACACAACCTGGCAGTTGATGGAGGGGAAGCCCTTGCGGTTTATGTAGACCCTACCCCACTCACTGGGTGGTGCTTTGATGTGTATGTGCATGCAGTCTATAGCCCCCACTACCTCAGGGTATTCCGTTATTTGGTGGAAGAGATGCATATTGCTGGTCAACACCTCATGGGTGTTTATATATGTGCTCACTGGCATGTGCTAACATGACATCCAGGAACTGGTGGAGTACCCTGGATGCTGATACCTGTGAGAACCCCATGATATCCCCAGTTGGCCTTTGAAAGGTACCTGTGGCTAGTATTCTTAAGCCTGCACATAACTTGGTATCCACTGGGATGGGTTTTCCTCTGATGGTTCTGTGTGTGAGGCGTGGCCAGCACAGCTCAACAATTTGCTGTAGAATGTCCCTGTCCACCCTATAGAGCTCAACTATCTCCAGCTCATGTACCCCCTGGTAGGTTACCCTGGGTCTGTACACTCTTCTCCTTCTCTTCACTGTGGGTTGGTTGTCAGCATTCACATCCTCACCACCCTCAGCCTCTTGCACATATTGATGTAGGAGAGCAACAGCAGCCCCTAACATTTTGATAGTTTTGTCAGGTAAAATTACCCCATCTGTGTACACTGGTGGTGTAGAGTTTGTGGGAAACACCAGACTGGAAGGTGTTTGCATAGTTTATTGTAGTGTGGTAGACTGTTCCATGTGTAAGTGACTGATTCTGATACATTTCACCTGCCAGCTATGCTAGTTCTCCTTGATTCCCTTCCTACTGCTGTTTTCCTTTCCCATTGCCTTCCTGTTTAAGCCCCTGGGTGCGGCACACATACCCAGTGTTCAGACATGAACAGAGCTGCTGTTTTCTTTTTTTTTTTTTTTTTTTTTTTTTTGGGTTTAAAACATGATGCGCTGCACGCATACCCATTTAGGCAATATAAATACTGTTAGGCAGCCTCAGACACACACACTTCTTTAGCTGTGCTTAACTAAGGGCAAACACAGGCCACAGAGCTCCAATAAGCTTACAACATGCATGACACTCCCCCTTATGATGTCATCTATCTATTATACCTGTACCACAGTGTTACCGCACCTACATGGTTAGGTGCAAGCTAACACTGAGAGGAAGTCTGTGATTCAGTATCAGTCCCCTCATTTCCATAAAACAGAATGCTATGTCATAGTTACCACACTCGCACTGAGACTTCCCCCTTAGCAACTGCTATTCTCTGGTATTGTTGTCTTATGCATGCCATTGACTATCATGGCAAAATGCTGATTTGGGTTTAAAAACTTATTTCCAACTTTTTTCTTATTTTTGGGCCTATCCCATTTGCACACCTTTGGCCTAGGCTGAAACGGCCAAAATCAGCTCAAAAAATAAAAGTTATTTTTATAATTTTTCAACGATTTCTCATGCCAATGGCCATACAGTTGGCCATTGGTATGCCTACTACATTGAATGCATGCTTTCTTTCGAGCTTTCACGCCTCCATTTTGTAATTTGCAGAAATGCATTTGGTTAGTAACCAAATACATTTCTTAAGGTTACACTATTCCTGCACAGACGTCATCCTGCTTCCTGGATCACTTATTCACCTCATTTGCATGGTTTTCACCTGCAAATGGAGTAATTAGCATATAGCAGTGGTGTCCATGCAGGAATAGCATAGGAGCACTCGTGCATGTCCCTGGTGCTCGTTCCTGGATCGCTCATCAGCCATATTGCGTGCAGCAGCTCTTCCACTATTCCTGAACTCCATGCAGAACTTGCTGAATCTGGGAAATTGTATTGCAATGAATGTGGACTTACACCTGTATTGCAGGAAGTGCATACTGACAACTCTAGTGCCATAAGCAGGGAAGACTAAAGTATTAACCGTAATAAAGTATATGCAATAAAGTTTGTAGTGCAATAACTGGAATTACAGCTGTGTTGCAACACCTGCATAATGACAACTGTAGTGCAATAAAAAAATGAAATTATACTAGTAACTGATTAAAGGTTTCTCTAATAAAGTCTGTTGTGCAATGAGTGTGGAAGTAGGGCTGTTGTGCAAGAAATCAATTATTAAAATTATTCTGCAATAAAAACATGAAATAATATCAGTACCTGCATGAAGGTATTTCTAATAATGCCTGTTGTGCAATAGGGCTGTTTTGCATGAACTCAATTATTACAACTGTTCTGCATTAAAAACACTCAATAATATCAGCACCTGCATGAAGGTATAGCTAATAAAGTCGGTTGACCAATAGGGCTGTTTTGCAAGAAATCAATTATTAAAATTATTCTGCAATAAAAACATGAAATAATATCAGTACCTGCATGAAGGTATATCTAATAATGTCTATTGCACAATGAGTGTAGGTTCAGAGTTTTTTGTAAAAAAATGACTTATAACAAGTGGTCTGCAATGACACAAGACCAATAGCAAGAACACCAAGGTAAATCTTGTACAGCAGGATTGTCTTATTTTCACCTTTGCATGTCAGCTACAAGCATTCAGGCTGTGAGGTACGGTGCTGCAGTCAGGTACAACAGTGTACTAGCTGTAGACTACAAATAATAATCCATAATCGGATATTGTTTGTTGACTTCACAGATATTTCAATACACTAACAATGTATTGTGTACACCTGAATTCTATGTAGTAATGTATACTTTACCTAGTACTACCCTCCCTGGCTTCAATTACTTTTATACTCTCTGGACACACCCCTTCCTCCCTGGCACAACCGATCACATTTCCATTTCTTTTCTCTAACTACCCCCAACTTTATTTGTGCCACTAAACATTACATCACTTTCTGTTGTCAACTTACCTCCTCCACCCCATATCCTAACTTACTCTCCTCTCACCTCAAAATGCAACACTTATATATTTCCATACCAATCCTTATATTTCTTTCAACTTTAACCTCTTATCATACTAACCTCTACCACCCTTACACACATTCTTCTAGGACATCATCTCTAATACACCCACTACCACTTATTCTTTTATAATCCCCCCATGTCTTTTTCATCTCTCTAAAAACTGTCTCCATAAATTTGCACTATTTCATTACAACACTCACTACTGCAAACCTAGACCAAAACTATACTGCTTGTCAACACTACATGCCCCACTCAATATTTACATTATTCACATACTCCTCTGTGGGGACATCCACCCTAACCCTGGCCCCTTCTCTCCTCCCCTAACACACACCCTACAACTCTCTCTCTCTCCTTCTCAATCACAACCCCCACACACCCCCCTCCTCACCTCACCTCTTCTCCCAAAACTATCTGCTCACTAAACATCCAAAGACTTGTTAACAAAATGACTGAGCTCCACCCCTGGATTGCCCATACCTCCCCCCCAACATTCTGACCCTATGTGAAGCCTGTCTAAAACCCCATATTACTAACAATGAACTACTACCACCTGGCTATAACATTTACCACTCTGACAAAGTTCCAAAAAAAGGAGTGGTGGTGTCATTCTTTACTCTGACAAACTTAATATCTCTCCCATAAACATCCCTATTCCCAGTTTCCACCCAGCAGAACTAATCATCCTGAATTGCCACCTCAACTCACACTAGAAATTTGCTATCGCCACCATATATATCCCCCCCAGGAAATAACATTTCAACCCTTGAACACATCCTGTCCTGGATGTCCCACAATATAACTTATGAAACTCTCATCCTTGAAGACGGCAATACAGACTGGTTTAAATTAACAAGTGACTCTTCACAAATCAGTATCAACTTACATGGATTCCACCATCTTGTCTTATCTCCCACCTGTATTCATAAAGCCTCATCTTCCAATTCTATAATTGACCCAATCCTCACTACCTCCGCAAACCTCTACAACAACCCCTGTCCCTTATCTGACACCTTAAGTGACCATCTTCCTACCTCCAACCAAACACATTCTATCAAACCACCCAAATCACACTCTTATATAGACTACCGTAAACTCACCAACTTTGACGCAAATAGATTTAACTCCATACTGTCTAGCATTGACAGGTCCTTCCTATGGCAGCTCCCTCTCAATGAAGCTGTCCTAAAATTTAATCACATGTTCCTAGATACTCTCAACTCCCTTGGCCCTATAAGGAGAATTAGAATCAAAGCCAATTATTCTCCCTGGCTGTCTAAGGAAACCCGATCCCTTATGCAAAAAAAGAGATAATCCCTGGAAAGCCTGGACAAAAGCTAGAGCATCATCCTTGTTCTAAAACTATAAAGAACTCAGGAACCTTGCCAAAAACAGATCAACAATGATAAAATGTCCTACTACAACCCTCCCCAAATCAACTGTAAATCCAAACCACGTAAATTCTGGTCCACCCTAAACAAATTCTCCAACCCGGTTGTCACACCACTCCCTCCCCATTCCCAAATAAATCTCCTCTAGAAACTGCCATCCTTCTCAATAATTTCATTGATACTGTCCAAAAACTGACTAAAACTAGCCACAACACAAATCTTACTCTTACTCCTTCCAACCCACAACTTAAAACCACCCTTACCTTTCAACCTGTTTCAACTGCCTACATCAAATCACCCCTGAGTAAGCTCAAACGCTGCTCTCCCTCCACAGATAACCTTCCTCCCATCTTCCTCAGATGAGCAGCCAAATCCATAGCCTACCCTGTATCCCTTCTAGTCAATAGATCCATTCATTAAGCCACAGTCCCTGATATCTGGAAGTCTTTCTTCACCATCTCTCTGTCTAAAGAGGGAAATTGTACTGATCCATCCAACTATAGACCCATAGCCATCCTTTCTAGTCAATAGATCCATTCATTAAGCCACAGTCCCTGATATCTGGAAATCTTTCTTCACCATCTCTCTGTCTAAAGAGGGAAATTGTACTGATCCATTCAACTATAGACCCATAGCCATCCTTTCCCCCTCTCTAAAATACTTGAAAAATGCATTCATACTCAGCTGCTTCATACTCATCTGCTTGTTTTTTTTCCTACAGGAAAACCTTCTAACACCAACACAACATGGATTTTGGCCAAACTACAGTACTGCAACTGCACTCTTATAATTTACTCATACAGTAGCTGAGGCCAGAGATAACAACAAACTTGTATCCTGTCTTTAACCTCTCAAAAGCCTTTGACACTGTGTCTCACCCTATTCTTCTATCTAAACTTGCTAAACTCAATCTGTCTCCTTCCTCCCTTAGCTGGTTCTCTAGTTACCGCTCTAATAGGAAACAATCTGTCAAATGTCTCACCTCCTGCTCCCCCTCACTTCTGTCTCCACACTCATCTCCATTTCCAACAATATCTCAGACCTCTGTGCTCCAACTCAAGACTCCTTTTTATTCATAGAAAAATTGTTGTCAGATAATCAGCTCATCTTAAACCCCCCAAAAATGTAACTCCTGCTTTTCTCCCTCGTTCTGTCTCAGATAATCAATCAGCCTTTGTTATCACATCCTCTAACAAGACCACCATACAACCTGAACCCCACACCAAACTCCCATGTACCATCATAGATAACAAACTAAAATTTAACCTGCGTATCCTTCAAAGTATTAAAAAAACATGAAAAACTGGGACTACTTTACCAAAATAGAAAACTCCTTACTTTAAATGCTAGACTCTCTCTGACACAGGCTCGCCTCCTCCCCTCCCTCCTCTATGCTACCTCAATCATTACTAACATACAGACCACCACCTTATATAAACTCCAACAAATATATCATAAAATAGTTAGATTTGCGACCAACTCCCTTTACAACTATCACCACTGTTTTGAACTGAACTCTCTTCAATGGCTGGAATTCCCCCAGCTGCTCCTACTATCACAATTTCAAATCACACACCCTATACTACACCACACATCCACCTTCCCATCACTGTCCCCCCTTGTATCCCCTTACACCCCCACTCGTCCTCTCCACAAATCCAGTCAGCAACTCCTAGATACTAATCAACCTAAAAAAAATGTTGGTAAACTACTTTATAAATGTACTGTAGCCCAGGCCTAGAAAAAACTCCCTTTACATATTAGATTCATTCCCCACCCAAGACACTTCAAAAGGGAACTTAGACTACACCTATTTAACACCAAGTCTTGCTCCTGTCAGGGTCCTACCTAACCTGCTACACCACTGTATTCTTCCTTCTTACCACATACGTATCTCTCAACACCATACCTTAGTTTTGTCTCTCTTAATACATACTCTCACTTATATGATTTACACTCAATTAGCTTGAGCTCTACATTACATGTATACTATGTATTTTTATCCTCTGCTTTAAATTCCTCTCTCTATATTAACCTTAGAATTATAATCTTTAAAATAAAATCTATGTATTAGAAATGCTCTATTACTAATTGATCTACATATTACCTACAGTTTTATTCTTGCTGTAAAAAACTTTGGGCAGGATTCACGAAGCCTCCATGTAAGAGTTATAACTCATACACGGAGGCTGCAGTTAAACGGAGTGATGTCAGCATGCTTTGCATATTCATGAGAGCATGCTGAATCACACCTAATGCTAACACGGTCCGTGTAAGACAGTAGGGGGCATGTCCATAGGTTGAGCCCTGTAAGCGGACACGCCCCCAGAAGAGGAAAAGTGCCCAAAGTAAACACCCATGACAGAGTCCACGGAAATGTGAATAAACACAACGCAACACATGCCCCCACAGACTATGAACAGAAAACATATAAATAAACATGTTATATATTTTTTTTAAATTGTAAAAATGTTTAACCGTGAGTGCGCTCGTTTGCGCATGTTGTAACACACATGCCCTTGTAAATTCAACCTTGTCCATACTATGATTTTCATTGGTGGCTCCCTCACTCTTCCTGAGGTCAACCACTAAGAGGAGTTTGTACTTTTCCCCCCATTCATTTCTCACATAGTTGGTAAGTTCATATCTACAATACACAAGCTGCCATCCTCAGGGCCAAAAAAGGAATATTATTAAAGGACAATGCATCAGGGCAGCCCGGATGACCTCTGACTTTACAGATTTAAATTGTGAGTTAGAATTGATTGGGGGTTTCTTTAAGAGTAGGGGCTACCCTAATGGAATGGTAACAGACATTACCAACTATGTGAGAAATGAATGGGGGAAAAAGTACAAACCCCTCTTAGGGGTTGGCCTCAGGAAGAGTGAGGGAGCCACCAATGAAAATCATAGTATGGACAAGGTTGAATTTACAAGGGCATGTGTGTTACAACATGCATCCTATAGTAGTGACATTAAGAGAATTATTCAGAAGAACTGGAATATTCTAAAGACTGACAGTAATATATTCATGATTGTAGGGTCTATGCCACATTTTGTGTCAAGGAATGGTAGTAACATGAAACTCCAGTTGGAGAAGAAAATAAGGAAGAAAAACAATGTTGACGGGCAGAATGGTACCAGCAAATGTGGCACCTGCAATCAGTGTAGTTTTATTATTAACACCCCATCAGTTATATTACAGAATATTAGTATGACTGAGATTAAGTTTCAGAGGGGTAATTGCAGATCCAAGCACCTGGTATATCTTGCAAAATGTACCAAATGTCCATGTTTTTACATAGGCAAAACCGACAGGTGCTTGAGAAACAGGATCTACGACCACTGTTATAGTATTAGAAAACAAGATGGAAATAATGCACTGTGGAGACACTTGGAAGGAAATAGTGTTTGTTCCTCTTTCCTTTTTGGTATATTGGAAATGGTTAATCAAAACCCTAGGGGTGGTAGTATAAAGAAATTGTTGGGTAAGAAGGAGGCAAGGTGGCAGATACGTCTTAATGCTTCCGTGTTTCCTGGTATTAATGAACATATATCCATCAAACCTATACTGGAAAATAGTGGATAGTTATTAGTGACCAACACATTTCTTTACACTTTTTTATTTATTATTTTTTATTTTTTATTTCTTATCTCTTTTACTATATCCCTTAAGGAGCATATATATTATGGAACTATAAAGTTTCATATTTTACATTAATGATTTTATTGGCATATTTATAGGAATATTATAAGATATATTATGTACCTAAGTACATGTGGATGGAGAATGGGAATTTAGCACTGTGCACTTTAAGAGCTCATTATGGTTTAATGAGAATTGAATGTGACTGGTTTGGGAGTGTATTTAAGGTGAACATTTTGTTAAGAGCAGTGTTCTGATGAAATCTATTTTATTAGATGAAAGCGCTCAACCTGTTATATTGTTTTAGTGAATAAAGAGTGATTTTTGTAACTCCGGTCGTGCCAGTGCTTTATCCATGTTGTGACCAGGAACATATTTGGGTTTCATAAAAGTCTACCACTATTAGCAGGTCATATTTTGGTGCCAGCTGAGCTCTAGTCAAATAGTCAGTCAGTAATCAGCAGTGACTCACTAGCTCAGTTTACTAAATGATGTGTCGAAAGTACAATTTTGCCACATACAGACCAAAGTTCGAATCCAGTGCTATGTAGATCTAAATATTATAGTATCAGTCACGTACTGTTTACAGATATTCTCTCTACAGGAACTACAGGTAAATGGATGTGGTATCCCATATTATGAGTACATTATTGTATGTTTACATGTCACAATCATTACCATGAATGCGAAAATACAGCATAAAATACAAGAAATAAGTGTAATAATAATACAATGCAATAAATGAAATGCAATATATAAGCTTTGGTATGGCTGCATGCCTGGAGTGTGTGTTAAAGATTGCTGCAGTCAATTAATACATTTGAAGCAGATGTCCTCTGCAGTCACTGCTATTAAGTTATATCCCCATGCCTGCCAAGCAAGGCATGATAGTTGTTTACTGGCTGTACTGGTCTGTACTGTACACATACATGTCTCTCAAGTGCCACACTGTCACGGAATGTAATTACTGTTGTGTAATCCCTCTGTCACAGATGTATCATTGACATGATTATGTAAATAGTAAAGTAACACTACATCAGCCCACAGTACACCTTGGTATTTATATAGGTACAACTTATTTGCAAGTGTTATGTGTAGTTGTGTACCTGCAGTTGTTACTGCTTGGCCCATACTGTCCCATGCAGATAGCTTGAGAGGTATGTACATGCTACAGCAGATAACGGACAGTTTTACACATAAATAAAGGACAGACCTGTAGAGTATTCAGAAGTACTGTTGTCAACTATATAGCCTATAATGGTGTTACTGGACTGTACTTTCTCTCCCCACCCCTTACCTTCAAATACTTATTATTGTTATGCATTGGTTATGGTTTACTATTAACATATGTTGTTCCATTAACTTTGTTTTGGGGCAAGTGTTTTATTATTATTATGTATTGCAATGGATGTATATTAACATATCTTGTTGAATTACCTATTCTGTTGGCCATATGCCGTAACTCTTACTGACATGCTGTTAATATACTGACTGCTCTGTTATTCATTCTTGTGTTTCACATAATATGCATTGAAATGTAATGGGGTTTATTTCCAATGTTCTGACATGCTATTATTACTAACAATCGTTTTGTTCATAACTAACCTAAATGTATTGCTTCACCTGAATAACCACAGCATGTCATGATAGGCTAGTTCCTGCTGATCCACCTACAATACCTCAGCCAACCATGGCACTGGGTCCAGCATATTTGGGACCCAAGCCAGTGGTGCCCACTTCGCTGGCCCTGCACCACCTTCAGGTGGAACTGCCTCAGGGGACAGGGCCTGTCCCCCTGGGAGTGGTGGCAGAGGGGCAGTAGTCACCAAGGATTGACTACCGGCCATGTTGCGCAGGATTGTTCATAGTAGCTATGAATGTCACCTGCACTGGATTGAGGGCAGACTCGACAACTTGGTGGGGTCGGCTGGCCCTCGCTCCCAACCTCCAGCACAGCCACCTTCAGGGCAGTGAAGGAGCAGTGTGGACTGCCCATGGGTGGGGACTTCAGTCATGTTGATGCCATCTGGAAGCACATGCACTTTGGATTCCACAACACCCTCCCCATCCAAAGTGTTTACTCCCTCATATGTTACACACCACCTCTGTCTGCTGTCTTGTCTGTCTTGTCTATTTGCGATTACATCCTCTCCTATACAACTTACCTCCCACACATACCTATATTCCTTCCCTAACATTCCAATCTCTCCTTATAAATAAGGGCCCGTCCCACAAAAATAATCACCCCCATACATAGCTCTCCATTTCGTACACATCTCCACTGGACACAACTAATTTGGTCTAATTGGCTTGACAAAACATTTATGTTGTCCTCACCCTCTATCTAGGGTTTGAGAGTCCAAATTCATCCACAAAATCTGTCAGACTGCAGGGCTGTTGCTGTAAACGAAAGGGAAACTGTGGTAATTCCCTACACCCATCCTGCATACCCCTTTCTGTCTTTCGCTATGTTTTTCTCCCTGCTTGCCCCATTTCACCAGTATTTTATCACCCTCTTTTTCTTTTCTTTGCAATTTTTTTAGTGTGGGTTTGCATGGAGTTAAGTGGAGCACAGAGATGCAGCGCAACATGCCACACTATACAAATCCACTTAAATGAGGTTTAATGTGCCTTAATGATCCTATTTGTTTCAAATATTAGGCACATGTATAACATAATCATCCCTGCCACATTTTGAACCCAGGTCCCTCTCAATTGCAGCCTGCTGCACTAATCCACCAGGCTACATAGATATTAATTAAAACATGCTTCCAGCAAAGCATACTGATTGCCACTGACAAACTAAAATTAAACCTATGGGAAAAATGGGAGTGTACCTGGGACTCTGATGCAAAAATACACCAGTAGACAGCCAAATAAATAATAATGGCAGTATGTGAAGACTGGGAAAGCAAGTAAATGTTCCCTTTTACCTGCAGCATCTTCAAACACATCTGCTAAGGCATCACTGGCAGAGTACATATGTTCAACTGGGACCCTGCTGCAGAACAACTGTCTTTGAAAGCCATGCACATACTGATGGATGCAGACATGTGTCACACCCTGTATGTCAGCACATATATCTGACAAATACACCTGCTCCTGCACTCACTCAGTATCTCAGTCTGTTAAATGCCTTGCATACAGAACATTTTGCCACACACAGTCCTGGGTTCAAACCCAGTGTGTTGCACTTCAATTACATTGTGTGAACTCAGCAAATAATGACTGAGGCATGCACTTTTAATCCCCATAGGTTACTGCTACTGAATTATCAGCTACCCAGGTTTGCAAGTCACAGGCCTGCAGATAGGGATACACTGCACATATTCATATAGCTTAACTATATGTCACCTACTACTCTGCTATTGGCACTGTTGCAAAGCAGATGTACCTTAAGCACATGTTTCAGTTGGACAATAATGGGTACCCTTACCCTGGCTCAGCTGAAATGACAGGGCTGACACAGATGCCACAATTACACATACAGCTTGTAGGCCTCCAAAGTGTTCACACTCTCATATCTCTCAACCCCCTATAACAAGGGATCCAGACACAACCAGACATAAGGGGGGGGGCAAAATCCCAGAGATAGGTACATGTTTCACAGTTTGCCCCTACAAAGATAGTAAGTTGCTAGAATAGCAGATACTGCATTAGCATGCATATTCTGATGGGTATGAAGCATGATATTCACATATCTCTCTCCCCTTTCTGACCTCAGCCTACAATGTTTCCAGAGAACTGCCAGATGACGATACTGTCATGGGACACTGACCACATATATGAGGCAAAACTGTGGACATACTTCATACATCTCTACAGTGGACAGTATTTGTAATTACCTTCTGAGATGCTGTAGTCTCCATATCTCAGTAAATGTCCATCTCAAAAACTAAGAAAGAGGCAAAGGCCTATATGAATACCTTAAATATTGCACTGTGGTGCAATGCCATTGGCTAATTAAAGTGCAATTCAGCCATTTTGGATGCAGTTAGCAATTCTGAGCCACAGATTGGTGCAGAGGCAATTACCTGTAAATGAGCATTACATACAAAAGACAACCAACTGCTTATGGGGAACAGGTCTGTATGTCATTTTACTCACACAGACAGCGTATGTGTAAAGCATTTATAGAGGAATGCTTCAATAAAAGCAATACATCACTCTACCAGGTATGTACTCCATTTCCCCATAAAACAGGATGCAGATGGGAGGATGGAGGTATGGAGAATAGGGATTAAAACAGTAGGCTTGTATTAGATCTATGATAATGACATGTCAGTGATACTCTGCTGTCCAACTCCTATAGCCATGCCTCTTAATTGTCCTTGCTTTGAATCACACCTCTGCTCTGTCTCTGTCCATCCCTCCTACAACAGTCGGCTGTTTTTGTAAAGATCGTGGATTACACATAATATATACTGACACTAAGTAAGGTTGTACACTCCTGTAATATCAAATGATGTACTGTAATTCATCTCCTCTCAGTCTGTCAATGTCACATATAAATAGTACTAACACTGTAAAACTGTCCCTGAATGTCCCTGATGTATTCTGGCTAAGTCCCTGTTTAGTGGACATTCGTCCCTGTCTAGTTGAGAGCTACGCCTAACACACCTCTCAACCTCCTACAGTAAGAAATCAGGACAAAGACATATTTAATAGGGGAACAAAGGCCCAAACTCAGTGACAGAGTATACATATAGGTTCACAGGTAGGTACTAGGCTATCGGCCCTAGGGCCCATACAAGCCTAGCCAAAAAATGCACCCTGGCTTTTGCCACCCAAGAAAATTATTTCCCTGTGCCCCTGTCAAACAGAACCACAGAAGTGATCCCCGGTATTGTATTGTCATATTAGTATTGGTCATACTAAGTAAGAATGTGATTAGAGTAACAGATATTACAGTAGCATAAGTTTTGTCTGAGTTTTCTTACAGCAACCATCAATCAGTGGGTAACCATTTATCAGACATACACAAGTTTGGACCACATTTATGATACTAACATGGTGACATTGTGCAAACATCTGCATAGTTGAGAGATATGATGCCTACAGGGAACATATATTGCAGCAGGTTTGCATTGCTGTCTGTCATTGTGGCAGACTGGTGTTACTGGACTGTCCCCGTATAGTTGTTGGAATAGCACACTGCTATTTGTCTGACAGTGGTTGTATCACATATTAGTGGGGATTTGCCCATAGGGGACACACCACAGTACACTGCAGTGTTGGCTGTAGAGAAATTCAGCATACTCTATCACAGCACAGCAGGACATTACCCAGTATTGCTACTATCTTGGTGATAGCCACACATGTAGTGTGTTGCCAAACTGTGGAGTATGATGGGTGAGGGAGCAGTGGATAGTGCAGGCCATTATGGGTGTGTAGGGTCTGTACATAGTGGACATCCATGTATCTGGTCCTGTAATGTGTTCCACTCTTGTTGTCTTGCAGGAATGATGTATCAGTGGAGACGGCCTCCATTTTCATCTGCAGAAAATTATGCTATATTGGATGCCCTCAGACTCAACAATCACATCCTGCTTTCAAGAGGTCACCACAATCATGAACAGCAGGCAGCATCGTGGGCCGACCTTGTGAAGACTGTTAATCATATTGGCTAATAGGACAGGACCTACGAGCAGCTCTGACAACGGGCCGCCCACAGACATAGTCAATGCTGCACGTCAAATGGGAGCTACTGTTGCCAGGGACCATGCTGCCACCGGTGGAAAGCCTGCAACAGAACAACCACTCTCAGACACAGAAAAATTCCTGGTGAACCTACAATCAACCAACAGCTCCCAGCCAACCATCACACCATACATCCTGGAGGTGGGTCCCACAGTGTCCACATCAGAGGAGCATTGACGTACACTTATTTTGTTCACCAGTATAATACAGTAGCAGTCACTGAGGCAGGCTCTACAGACCAGTACATGGATGTCAGGTCTATCTGCATGGGGGGGGGGTTTGGCTTTTACCCACAGCTGTGCACACATACTCAGAATGTCAGCAATATTGCCAGTATCACATTAGCTACTATACATTTGGATATACACACACATATTACCTTGTAACACTGCAACATTTGATATTGCTGACAATACCTGTCTCTCACCTTTTCATAGGTCTGTCAGGTGTGGCCGGAGTTCATAGTCCTATACCTGGCAAGTGTGATACTGTTGTGTTACAGATCATATATACTTTATGAATGTTACAGGCTGCCATTTTGCCTTATGCATAACTGTTTTGCTTAGCCAGAGTAGAATAATTGTACGCCCCATTTTGGAGCAGTTAACTACAGTGCACAGTATTGGGAATGACAGGTGTGTATTTGTACAAACATTAACATGTTTGCACTTATAGTAAAGAGCAACTATGCAGCCTGCTATATATGAGGCAATTACTCCAAGATGCCCATTTAAACACAATAGGGAGAATGCACTTACCTGAGGAAATGCTACTACAACTGGCATATCATTGTCAAGATAGGTGTACTGGTTTTATGTGTAGTTTTGTCACATACTTTGTCATATTGCATACGTCATAGGTGCGTGCATTGCACTCAAAATGTTACCTGGGTGTAGGTAATGTGCATGTTCTACAGGGCCTGGATTGTTTGTGTATGTTGTGAGTTTGTGTGTTGTGCATGGGATCAGAGATGATAAGATGTGGGACATGTAATGCAGTTGTGGATCCTCATCTGTATGAGTCTGTGTGGATTACCATACATAATAGTGCAGGTGGTAATGTACTGCTTTTGTCTTACTTCTCACAGTTGAACAGGGGATTTGGAGTCTGTCCCTTTCACAACCTGATGTCAGTGTTTCATCGGACTCGGATGATGATGGTGGCCATAGTGAGGCACAGGTGGGGTTGTCAGTAGCTGAATCTGTCCCAGAGGTCGAAATCCCTCTTCTGGCCTCATTGTCCCCGCTCACTGTCAGTATGCTCACACATGCTCACACATACCCAGTCACCAGAGGCCACAGATATTGGACAGTCAGAGGGTGGTGACATAGTACAGGACAGTGAGAGAACTATGGCATCTGTCAGTGTAGACACTGGCTGTAGCCAGAGAGCTGGTGGGGTCCCACACAGGCAAATTGACAGGGGTGCTCAAATTAGGACTTCTGCCTATCCACCTCCTGTTGCAGGTGTCACATCATTGGTCACTAGTCACATGTTTCAGGCTGTCATGGAGGCACAGGCATGATCTGAGCACAACACCAGACAGATACTTAGGGTTATGGATGCAGCATACTCATGTTCCTGTAGTGGCAGTACCTCCAGCGCTACAGGAAGAAGTGTGCTGCCCAAACCATGACATAGCAAGCCATGGGCATGTGGTCCTGGGTGGTCCTGTGGGTGACACAGCCCAGAAGACAGCAATCACCATCAGGTACTAGCACAGCATCTGATCTTGGATATGGTGTTGCCTGTGCTACTCCTGGTGAAGCCAGTTCCCATGTTCAAAGCCAGAGACAGTGAACTATCCAATCTACCATGTACAGTTTACTGTCTCTGGCTATCCACTCTGCCATGTACAGTCCAAAACTGTCCACCATACACACATATGGGGCTAGCACTGGGCTTGACTGTGTATATGCACACACCCCAACACCACTGCCACATGCAGGTCACCTACAGACACATACAGTACCTCTCCATGGCCCATGTAACCAACACCCATTCCTGACTCACACACGTCTGTCAACTGTTTGGTACAGGCATCATCCTCTGGCACCCCCAAACCACACCCTGTGCATGTGATGATACCAGTGCCACATCCCTGCCATCCATGCCATCGATGTGGGGACCTTCATAGATGTGTCTGATGCACAGGGTGACTGTATACCTATAAATGTGTTTGTGTAGTGCAGTGGTGTTATGCCATGGCAGTTGTTGTGGGGCATGACAGGTACTGCATGCTGGCATGTGTCAGGAATACACATCAAACATTGTGTATCTTTGTTGCCTGATGGTACATTGATGGTAGTATTACAGAATGACAGGTGTGTCACAGACCTGTGAATGTTTTTCCCAGGAGTCTGAGCAGTTCAACTATGGATACATGGTTGCAATACAGTGGCACAGGATGGCAAAGTAGCACAGTAGAGATATGATGTCAGCAAAGTATGCCAGGATACGTGCATGGCTCCCTAGCTGCATATGTGTAGAACAGTGTGTCAGGCACAATGGAGACTGTCAGCATCATCATGCTTTCATACCCTGTGACACACTTTACTACTCTTGATACATGTCACCTGGGAATTCTGCACATACAACTGTAGATGGTGGTGGACATCTATTATGCTTATGTAGAGGAGGGCAATTTAGGGCCAGCGGCTAGTCACAGGGCCATAAAATGCATAACCAAAGCATAGGGGTAGGCCACATAGCCATGTCTCAAGTGCTATAAGGGGAGCTATTTACACACACACACACACCCGTTAAATGCTGTGAGATTTAGAACCCCTACCTATCTAGTATTACACACTATAGCTCACAGTACTTATCACATGCAGCATGCTGTTTATGTGAGACTACACTCTCAGCCAGCATTCTTAAGGTCGATGACATCAGCAGGCCTTGTAAAAGAGCCCAATGTTGAGGACAGAAGCTTGTCAGTGGGCATAAAATGCATAACCATTGCACAGAGACAAACCATATGGGTTTGTCTGAAGTGCTGCATGAGGATATATTTATACACACACACACACACACACACACACACACACACACACACACACACACACACACACACACACACACATAAAGGGGGAGGATGTAAGATTAGAACTCATTTATCTAGTATCACACACTACAGCTCACAGTACTTATCGCATGCACCACAGGTTATGTCTGTTGTATATGTTTAATGCTGGTACAGTATTTGTGGAGTACGCAAAGTGGCCTTGTGTTAGACAGCATGTGTGGCCTGCAGAGTGATACTGCTTGGTACTGTTATTGTATCAAGTGTCCTAGGGGTGGAATATCTGATAATAGCCCTGCTATGTCTGTACACTTAGTCTGGCCATATGTAGCTGTTTGCAGTTTGATAGGCAGATGTGGACAGGGACAATATGGCCTGTCCAAGGAATGCATTGCACCAATTGTACATTACACCACCTGTGTACCTATGTCTGTCTGCAGGGTGACAGCCCACAGGCTCAGGGATCTGTGGGTGAGTGGCTTATGTACTGTTGTGGCCTTGGTCTTGTGCCATCAGACAGTTGTTATGATGTGTATGTGCAGATAACCCTAGCATTCAGGGATATGTGGGAACATTCATACATATAAGTAGGATGCGGAACATTCATACATCCCTACCCATATCTATATCAATGTGTATAACAGGACTGTCTCCTTAAATGTAGTTGTGTGTGTCAGTAATGTACATGTGTTATGTAGAAGTATGTAGCGAGTCTATGTAGTATTCTACTTTATATAGCTATATAGACATCTTATTATATATATATATATATATATATATATATATATATATATATATATATATATTTGTGTCTCATACTGATAGAGACACTAATTAAGCATGAGAGGGATAGAAAGGGAGACAGATATGTATATGTAGCTGTATGGATGTATGTACAGACATATTTCCACATAGCAGGTCTTGGGGGGTAGAAGCAACAGACTTGGGCTCAAGTTAGCTTAGTGTAGGAGCATGCCCAATGTGATTGTCAATATGTACAAGGTCAGGCCAGAGCTATCCGTACTCCAGTCCGAGATTATTGTGTGCTGCAGGCCATTGGCTGCTGTACCTGTTACAACAGTACTGCAGTTGCATGATATTGTCCAAGGCATTCCCCAGCTGTTTGCTGATCTTAATATGTGACTCAAACTTCAGAACTGTAGAGAGCTTCACAGACTGTCCAGACTTTAGCCATATATTTTTGGCCCATTTTCCATAACATTGTGGTTTTCTGGCAAATTAGTGTCAGATCAGTGAAGACTGAAGAAAATAAATAATGGCAGACATTTGAGTTTCACACTCCATGCACATCAGAAGAGTCATGCTAATGCAGGAGCTGTTGTTCTATCGACATTCTACATTTGTAGGAGCAAATATTTAAAATCTGTCCCAAGTTGTGGGCCCTGGTCCCACTTTTATTCACTTTATTTGGCCAGATTTCCTGCTGTAAGAGGTTGAGAGGTATGATGTGACTGGAGTACCTGGTGAAACACCACACAGAGGGTGACAGTCTGCATACCTCTCATTGTATGTTTTTGAGAATGTCCAGCATTTTACCCCATATGTCTGTGGTGTTCCTCATACATTTGTGGTTTCTCAGTGCTATACCATACATTTGTCACTGATTTGTTGTACCTACTGACACATTTAACTGATGGTCTTTACATCCTGCAGATAATCTGACTTGTTGCAGCCTGCTGTTATACTAGCCACATGCTAGGTTACTCAAAGCATGTATAATGTGTGTCTGTAGGTATGGTCCTTTGTGCCTCCATTCACTCTGGATTTGTCCAGCTTTCTTAGGTTCATAGGTTCATAGGTTGGTACTAGGCTATATGCCCTAGGACCTATACAAGCCTAGCCATAACAATTCCCTAGATATTTTTTCCCACAATATTTACTTCTCTGGACCCCAGGGGGAGAATGACATGATCCCCGGGGTGAATTTCCTATCTCCCTTCCAATCATCAAGGTTCCTTTTGAAGAGGGCCAATGAGGCACTCTGCTTGACATGTATGGGCAGTCTATTCCAGAGTATGGGGAGTCTCTGGGTCAGGAACCTATCCCTCCAGCATGTTTTGTTCATTGTGATGACAAGGTTTAGATCCCTGGAGTGTGTGGCTCTGAGGGATTGGGATTTCTTTAAGTGGAGCATGTCCAACAGCTCAGGGTTTGACATGGCCTTGTATGTTAAGCAGAGATTGCCTCTGAGTAGACGATATGCCACAGAGTATAGCTGGAGTATTTTTAGATGGTCAGCATATGGAATCTGCTTTAGGCCTGTAATTCTTTTAGTGAGGTATTTCTGTGGCCTTTCCAGCTGTTGCAGATGTCTTGTGAGGCACATACCAAATGGGGCATTATACTCAATAAAGGGTCTAATGAGGGATGAGTACAGTGGGACCATGACCTCTTTTTTTCTGGATGAAAAGCCCTTAGTGATGAGATGTGCCACATAGAAGAATTTCCTGACTGTTATGGTAATGTGGTTATCAAAAGTGAAACCACTGTCCACCTGTGTCCCTAAGTCTCTTATCACACTTTCAATGTTTAGTGTCCTGCCACCTGTGTGGTAATTCATGGGTAAATGTTTTTTTTTGAAAGGGGATAACTATGCATTTCTTGGCATTAAGCTTGAGCCCATGGCTCTGGCACCAGCCATCTGTTTCTGTAAGGCCCTATTGTAGAATATCCACATCATTTGGGGATTCAATAATGGCTCCCAGTTTGCAGTCATCTGTGAACTTTGTTAGCCAGAGTCCCTTAGTGTTGGCCTGTATTTCAGAGAAGTAGATGCCAAACAACAGTGGTAGCAGGACTGAACCCTGAGGTACTCCACTTGTGACTTGTCTGGAGATGGATTTGGAGTCGGCTAATTTTACAGTCTGGTTCTGCCAGTAAGCCAGTTGGCAACCCATCAAGTGATGTAGGGATTTATGCCCAGCTTAGTAAGCTTATCTATGATTCCAGAGTGGGGGATGGTGTCGAAGGCCTTGGCGAGGTCCAGATAGGCTGTGTGGACTGCCTTACCCTCGTCCACAGCTCTGGAGACTGATTCGAAGAAGTCAGTCAGATTTAAGAGACAAGATTGTCCCTTCACAAACCCAAACTGGGTGGGGTCCAGTGTTTGAAGGTTGCCAATGTCTTTGTTTATAAGTTCCATGATAATGCATTCCATGCCCTTGCAGATCAGGCTTGTCAGACTGATGGGACGGTAGTTCCAGGGATCCAAGTTGGATCCCTCCTTGTGGAGTGGGATAACTGTAGCTGTGCGTCACTCAGTGGGTATAAAGCCTGAGGTGAGGCTATGATTAAACATGACACTTAGGTGAGGTGCCAGTTATTTTGTAGTTCATGTAGTACACAGCCTGGGATGTCATCTGGTCCCATGTATGCTGTATTCTTAGCTTTGGAGAGTGCGGTTTCTACCTGTGTGGCCATGATTACTGGAATTTGGCAATCTTTTGGTATTGAGATGGGCCCTTTAGCGGATGAGAGAGGGGTGAAGTTGGCACAAAATTGATCTGCCAAGATATTGGCAATATCTTTGGGATCAGTATATTTAATGCCATTCTGTTGTAGCTCAGAGCAGATCTGAGCATTGCCATTTAGATTCTTGACATAACTATAGAATACCCTGTGGTTTTCTTTGGAATCTTTGGCAATTTTATTTTCGTAACTAGCTTTTGAGGATTTTATGAGGGATCTCAGCTTCTTACTGAGGCTGGTGAGGGAGTTTTTTGCATCCTGGGATTTTCCTCTTTTCTTCAACAGTTTCTTCCTTCTGTTGTAGTTTGTTTATAGCAGGGGACCACCAGATTGGCTTACTTTTTTTGGTGAAGAGCATCTTGGTTCTATTTGGGATGGCATGATTCATGCACAAGTGGATGTGCTTGTACAATGCCTTAGTGTAGGATACTGCAGTAAAACTTTCAGATCCCGTCTGCATGGGTGTCATAAAGTTTGTCACTTCTGACTTTAGTAGCATGGAGTTGGCTTTGGAGAAGTTTTTTAAGGAGGTTTCCTTTCTGGGGGGTGGGGGTGGGATGTGGATGTCAAGGGTGATTTGCTTATGGTCCAACTTGACCAATGAGGGGGTGACCACTGGTGTGGAGCATCTATCACCCATGCTAGTAATGACCAGGTATAGGATATTGGAGCCCATGGTGGGACAGTGGATTAGTTGATCCAGGGCATTGGAATTTATGAATTCCAAGAACCGTTGGGAAAAGGAGTTGGTACCCGAGTAGTTTTCCCAGTTAATGGCAGGGTAGTTGAAATCACCCAGTATTAGGGTGTTTGGTTGTATCTTAATATTTTCCAGTATGCTTAGAAAGGTGTAGTGAGAATCTTGGTGCATGGTGAAGGATCCGTAGCAAGCTACAAATTGGATTGCAGTCTTACCTAGTGTTAATTGCACCTGGAGAATTTCAGATGCATTGTGTTGGGCAACTAGCCCGGAGGTGTGAATATCCTTGGTGAATATGGACACTCCTCCACCCTTAGTGTTTCGGTCTTGGTTTTGTGGCCGAAACGTGTGGTAAGAGTTGTAGCCTGGTATTGCAGGGGTGCTCTCTGGAGCCTTGAACCAGGTCTCAGTTGCTGCAAAGATATCGATGTTCTCCATTTTTAGTAGTGCCTCGAGAGAGTGCATTTTGAGGTTGAGACTTCTAGCATTGAGTAGCATTACCTTCAGATTTTGCATGCTTGTACCTGTTATGGTGCTGGTTTTATCCTTTGAACCTTGCCTAGAAAAGGCACTATAGGGGTGGCAAGAGCTTTAGCCAGTAACCTGAATCCCAGGGGTGACAGGTGCAGACCATCTCTGGCAAAGCATCGTGGTTTGTCGATCATGTCTTCCCAGGCAGACAAATACTGGATCCCCTTTGAATGACACCAGAAGCTTAGCCAATTGTTGAAGTCAATCCTTTTTGTCCTTATACTGTGGTATCATTCTGGGCGAAGGCAGGATGCTACTCAGGGCTAGGGTCATACCTGCCTGGGCCACATGATCCAAGAGCTCTTCCATGTCTCTTTTCATGTAGTCCAGGGAGGTATGTCTCAAGTCATTCACTCCAGCATGGACAATGACAGAGTCGTATTTGTACTTGTTGTGGAGTGAATTGAGTGCATGCATTATGTGGCAGATCCTGGCACCCGACAGGCAGCTGATTGTAATTTTCTCCATGTTCAGCCTGGTGAGTGGGACATCAGTGTGCCTGACTATAGAGTCACCTATGACTAAAGTGTTGGGTACATTGTCTTGCCTTAGGGGCTGTTGTTGGGTGGCACACTGGTGTTGTGAGCTATGTGTCACTTTGGTTGTGACTGGTGTTTGTTTGCCTTTAAGCTTCGGAGGTCCTTGTTGCTTGGGCAGGTTAATGTTAAGGGCCTCCGCATATGTGGGTGTAGTGTTGCTATGTGTGGGTGTTGATGGTGTGGGTTTTGAAGGGCTATGAGTTGCTTGAGGTGTAGTGCAGGTGTTAACCTTCTCCTCTCTTACAGTAATGGACTGAAGGGTTATGACAGTCTGTGGGACTACTACCATATGAGTACCTCACATGCAAACGAAATTGGATGCTGCCAGATTTGAAGCATCAGCACCATCACATATGCTACTCTCCCTGGCCAACTGAGCCACATCAGCCACCAGACAGAGAGGTTTCCTTTCTCACACTATCAACAAGATAGAGGAATTGTCTGGTCTGCTGGTATATCATTGCAGACTTACTGTTACAGCAGTTGTATGGCAACACTGATGTGTTTGGGGTGGGGGATGACCAGCCTATGCTCTGCTGGCATAGACAGTCATGTGACTGTCCTGTGATCTCACCATTTAGCACCTACCTGGACTACTGTCATGGAGTTTCCAACCATGTGACCTAGTGGCTATTATGGGACACATACTAGTGAACAGAGTACCTGTTGTCCCAAGTGGCTGGTAGTTGTGTATAATTAGCCCAGTAGCCCACTACAGATCTCTGCAAGTAGACCAGTAGTACACACACTCTACATATATATATATATATATATATATATATATATATATATATATATATATATATATAGCCCACTATATTCCCTTGCATACAAGCGGCAGGTCCATACATATGCTACCATACTGTAGTACCCATTACAACTAGTGTACAGGAGAACAACTTATGTTGCGAATGCAGCAGTTGACAGGCCAGTAGTTTGGGGCTGACTCTGTCTGATGCACATAGTCCACAGCCAATACATGGTGAGGTACAGGTTGTGTGGCCTCGCTGGTATCATTTTTACTGATATGTATGCAAATCGGAATATGGTGGCAGTCCCTAAGCCCCTAGGTTGTCAGTGTATGTGCTATGCATTGTCTCTTGGCCAAGGCCAGGGCATATTGGGCACTCGTATATCTGCCTACAGGGACAGCCTCAGGGGGTTCCTCCTCCGAGTCCCCTTGTGGGTGCGGCTGTCGTAACCTAGGCACTGATGGGGGGCCTGTGTATCAATTCCCTTTGCTGATCCTGCTGCAGTTGTTTCTGCAGGATCATATTGTGTAGCATGGCACATACTGTGAACATCTGTACACATGTGGCTGAAGAGTACTGCAAGGCTCCACCAGATATATCAAGGAACCAGAACCATGACTTCAACAGCACAAGCATAGGCTCTATGATGTTCCTGGTCTGTGCATGTGCCTCATTATGGAGTTCTTCGGTGGGTGGGTGTGCATTTCTGATGGGTATCATCATCCACGGTTCCAGTGTGTAGCCAGCATATCCAAGTAAATGGCCATGTGGGATGTCCCCCCTAGCAAACATCTGGTACAGCTGTGATGCATGGCAGATATGGGAGTCAAGATAACTGCCAGGGCTGCCCGCACACAAATTTCATGATAAGGCCCAGGGCATTGCACATGACCTGGCAGTAGATGGAGTGGAACCCCTTGTGTTTAACGTAGCCTCTACCCTCTTCACCAGGTGGTGCCTTGATGTGTACATGAGTGCAATTGATGACACCCATTACCTTATGCTACATGGTAGAAGAATCACATTCTGCTGCCCCTCTCCTCAGGGGTGTGAAGAAAATAAATATGCTCACTGGCATCTGGTAGCATGGCATCCAGGAACTGGATGAGAGAATCAATGCCTGTAAGACCCCCATCATGTCCCCAGTTAGTGTTTGGAAAGTAACTGTAGCTAGTATCCTAAGGGCTGCATATACCTTTGTTTCCATTGGGATGGGTTTCCCTCGGTAGGATCTGGGTCTGAGTTGAGGGAGGCAGAGCTCACTGAGTTGTTGTAGTATGTCCCTGTTCACCCTGTAGTGCTCTACAATCTCCAGTTCATGTAGCTCCTAATAGGCTACCCTGGGCCTGAACACTCTTCTCCTTCTCAGTCTAGGCCTATGGTCAGCATCATCTTCTGCTGCATTGACCTCAGCATCTAGCACCTACATATGTAGCAGACCTGCAGCAGCTCCTAGCATTCTCTAGATTAAACTTCCCAAGTCAGTACTCTAATGGTGTAGAATATGGGGGAAAATCACATTGTAGGGTGTATGCATACTTTATAGTGCTCTGCTGTCGGTGTACTCTGTGTGATTGGCTAGCTATGATGCATTCCACCTGCCAAGTACGTCATTAAGGGGTTTAGTGGCCCTAGTTTAAGTGAAATAGGGCAAATCAGTAATTAATATATCACTGGCTTTCTCAGCCAATTTTTTTTTTGACAGCCTTCCTTGCTGTGCACTGTGGCATTCAGCACAAATCCACGCAGCAAAGATAAACAAATCTTAGCAGTTAGTAGATACACCCCAATGGAAGGTCATGCTCAGCATGGCTGTGCACCATGTAAACAAGCTCAAACCTGCTGAAACACAAACCCCTAAGGTAAACAAAGCTTAGCAGTCATCAGACACACCCCGCTGCCGAGCAGAGAGGCTCACCGCACAAACAGGCAGTGCTGGGCTCCAATGAGCTTAAAAGATTGCAGACACACCCCCTTTTGATGATAGCTACCTCTTCTGTGAACATCAGCATGGTTCTGTGCCTACAGAGATGGGATCTGCAGACACAGGTACCCATTTGTGCTATTCAATAACCCTAACTCATTTGCATATATATCCATGCACAGTAGCTGGTAACTACATGGTTTCAGGCACTGCCTTGTTAACAACCACAGCAGTCCTTCATTGTACATACTCCACACAGGGTCCTGTAATGCATTACTGTTACATAATCACAAATTCTGGTTTTTACAATATTTTTATATTTTTTCCATAACAGCATGTTTGCGCACTATGGCGCTCCACACAAATATACCCAGGGTATTAAAGAAAAATTATTTTACATTATCGATATGGTTTTGGACACACAGTGGTTACTGTTGCACATATCTATGCTGTTAGTACTATTTTTGCCACTATAACTACACTTTTACAACCCCTGATGTGATTTTTACATCCTGTACACTGAATTTTTCCATGTACATTACAGACATCAACATGGGGTCTGCATGACTGCCCATCTGCTTGCTGGATTGCTCTACCTGCCTCATTTGCATTCATTTCATGTGTAACAAATAAGCTTGTCAAGCTTCTTGATGCTTTATTGCACTTTGCAAAATTGATTACTGTGCCCTTTTCTCTTTTCTTATTATATTCTTTTTGTTTGTTTAAGTCCTTTTTATGCCCAACGTACTTTTCTTGTGCTCATTTTGCTCTAAACATGCCCGATTCTGCCTTAAACTCACTCATTTTGCCTTAAACATGCTTGTTTAGCCATAAACAGCTTGTTTTGTACTTTAAAGTCAATCGTCTTGTCATATACTTTTATCTTAAACATTTTCTTTAATTAACAAACTTTTTTGTACTTTCCCCTTGGATGATAATGTGGTTGTACCCTTATAATACCCTTTCTTGCCTCTTTTCGCATCGAGTAAACAATATGTATTATTTTTCATTACCTTTGATTCTTTCTGGTTGTGTTTGTATTGTTTTTTCTCGGTTTTACCTTCGCTGTAGTCTTTACATCTCATGGCTCCAAATGTTCTTCTCTTTTCCATCCCAGTTGTGACACCATGTCGGTTTCATGTCAGTACATGAAAAAATGAGTCTTCGTGGTTTCTGTTTAAGCAGCTTTATTCTATGCAAACACATCACTATAGAGGCTTACTGACTATGACTTAAGTAACTTATATACAAGCTAACAACTGCTATCATACATGCTCATTCTCTGGATGCTTCTAAGAAATGGCACTAGGGATTGGACATGTCTGGAATTTATACATGCACGCAAAGCCTCACATGCTTCTTAAAGAAATAGCACACGTGCTGCACTCTGATCTACAAAGAACGAATTGGTTTATAACTTGGACTTTGTTCCTAGATGTCATTGCTGTTTTCAGTATGAATTTAAGTCTTCTAAAATATTCCTTATTAAGTTTTATTCGCATTTATTCATGTTTTATTGTTGATCTTTCATCAGTTTCCAAATATTTATATACTCTGTCTTGCTCAATTTCTTTTATAGGTTCATAGGTGTGTACTAGACTAATGGCCCTGGAGCCTTTAAAAGCCTAGCCGATAGAAGTGCCCTGGCATCGTGCCACCCAACGTTATATCACATTAATGTCACAAACTTATGTTTTCTTGGTTTTGCAGCTTTCCTGCTTTAAAGGTTGCTTTTGCACATTTATCAAGAAAAAACGACATTCTTATATCATCAGAAAAAGTTTTGACCACTTGCGGTTGTGCTTTCAGGTCCTCATCTGATGAACTATACAGTTTTAAATCATCTACAAAGAAAAGATATGTCTTTACACTGTGTTGTTTTCTGGTAGCCAAATTGTAGCCATGACCTTATCTATTAAGTAGACAACTTCATGGATTAAGGGCAAGACAAAATAGCAGCGGTGACAGAGTGTCACCCTGGAATATCTCCCCATTGAATTTCTATCCCTGGAATAATAATCTGTTCTTATCATGGCTTAACTGCAAAGTGGTTTGCCACTGTTTCATGGTTGCTGTAATGTAATCGATCCATGTAGTGTGTATCTTATACATTTTTAAGCCTTCTTTTATCCATGAATGTGGGATACTGTCAAATGCTTCTTTATAGTCTGTCCATTCCATTATGACTATTTACCAGCAAGTGATCCTTTGCTGGATATGACTTCTTTTATGACCATTTTGTTCTATTGCCATGATTGAATTTTCTTCTAAGTGACTATAAACTCTGTCAGCATCAGTTCCAGTGTATAGTTCATAAGTCAACCGAAGGCAAGTTATTAGTCTATAGTTTTTAGGATAGCTTGCAGGTTCACTCAAGTAGAAGTATTGCTTTTTCCTATTAACCAGGCTGGTGTCTGGTCGGAGTGCACATATAAATAGTTCTTACTCAAGGCTAAATTTTCACGTAAAGATGTTAATACTTTTAGACAGAAGTTAGATACTGCATCTGGGACCGGTGTTTTCCATTTATTAGCTTTTCTTAACTTTGAATCTCTCTGGCTGCTACTTCATACCATTTCATACCCTGTACTTCTTATTCGTTCTTTTAATTCTGTCCATTTAGCATCGTTGTTATGTTCCACAGGGTCTTTATAGATATTCCTCCAAAATGTATCTATTTCTTCTTCTTTTTTTTTTTTTTTTTTTTTTTTGTGGTGTTTCAATTCATTGGCCTTATTTCAAAATTCTCTATAACTTTTTTTGGGTAATCAGTAAATTGCTTATTTTGTACTTTTCCTTTATATTTATCGGCATATCTTCTAAATTTTTCTGACCGTGTTGATAGTTTTAGTTTATTATTTGTGATAGTGCAGAATAGATCCCGATACGGCTCATTGCTTTTATCATGTCTATCTTTCTGGGTATTTTTGTCGATCTGTAGCCTCTTCTATGCTCTTCTAACAGTGCCACTTCTTGTCTTAAATGCTTTATAGTTTTCTCTTTTCAATACTTCCATGATGGCATTTGATTTCTCCCCTTCCTTTCCCTTACTATCTTGTTTTTTTGTGGAAGAATTTTATCTGTTATTAATTTAGCTGCACGGTAAAATATCCTTTTTACTTCTGTTATATCACATGAATCTCTATGATTCTGGACAGTCCTAATTACTGTGTTCACTTGTTTTATCAAGCTTATAACTTTTTCAGTTTTTTTGACTTTCTGTAGTCTATTTCTTTCATTGATCTTAATATGTCTGCCCATTTCTATTAAATCAAGCAACTCTTCTCTTAGATCATTTTCTTCTAAACTGAGGGCACATTCTTTATGCTCCATTTCCTGTGGGCATTCTATAGAAAGTTCCAGAGTATCTTTCTGTGCCACATTCTCTTCAGTTTCATTCTGTGCCATCTGTTGCTCTTTCATATGGCAGCTCACTGGTCTATCACTCCACAACACCATCACTTACTGTGCAACTTCAGCTTCAACTATCAAGCTATTGGTCACCTTCAATGTCCCTAGAATCCCATAGCTCATACCTAGGCCTACTGATGACACTGAGCATTAAACCAAATACCCTACTCATGGGAGACTTTAACTACCCCTCTATAGACTGAGAAACATACAGTGCTCCAAAGTTGCAGACAGAATGATTCCTGGACTTTAGTAACACAAATTCCCCTGGTCAGATAGTGCACAAACCCACCAGAGGTTCAAATGTACTAGATCTGGTGCTCACCAGTTTGGGAGAGCACTGCACCTCCTCTGTGTCACATCCTCACTGGCGAGGTTGGACCACAAAGCTGACTCCTTCAAAATCAAAATCAACTTGGTAACCCCAGCAAACCCTGTAATAGTTAGGAACTATGCCAAAACAAACTGCATCCTACTAACTGACAGTGTCAAAATTCAGTGCCCCTCTGAACCCTGAGTTCAATGCATCCTCTGTGGATTTGTTCACACAGGCTCTGTCCAGCTATGTAAATGGCTGTATAGGGGCTGCTGTACCTCCTAGAAGTAAGCCCAAAACAAACTCTAAAACCAAACCTAGGTGGAATCCTAACCTTAACAGGATATATAATGAATGGAAAAAAGTCATGGCTAAAATCAGGAAGAGCAACTCCCATAATAACAGGAGTTCTCTAATTCTCTAATTAAACTAAGCAGGAAAATAAGAAGACTAATTAAGTCCAATAAGGCCAATTATGAGGTCAAGACAGCTTCACAGGCTAAAGACAAACAAAAGACCTTGTACAGCTATGTCGAAAACCTCAAAGGCAGCACACAACAGTGTACTGAACTGGTGGTCAGTAGTCCCACCTTTACTGAGGAGAGCAACACAGCAAATTTGTTGGCTGCAAATTCAGCTCAAACTTCACCCCCACCACTCCCCATCTCCTCTCATGGATTACCTGCTAGCATACCCCCTCAGCTATTAACAGGGAACAGGTCTTCGCTATAATTGCTAAGGCTAAAAACACAGCCTCAGTTTGCCCTGACAATATCCCAGGATGAAGAAAGCAGCAGACAATGAGATACAAACTAAAATAAAATAAAACAGCAGGGAAGAATCAATAGAATTCGTAGCAGAGTATGTCCGACAAAACTTTAATAAAAACTACTAAAACCAATACAAAATTTAACACAAGTGCTTTTGTCCTGCTAAATTACAAGACTTCATCAGATAACCACATTCAGTAATTAAATATTTAAATAGTAAAACCATAATTACATAAAAAAGAGATTAACCAAGAAAACAAACAATATCCTGGGATGGCTCTTAAATAATTTGAAAAATGACCTATCAGGACCACTTCAGTCACTGTTCAACTATAGCCTCAAAACAGGCTTTGTACCTCAAAATAGAACACTGCAACAGTTATCCCACTTCACAACTGTCAACTGAAACTACAGACCCATTAATCTGACTAGTCTAATATGCAAAACCATGGAAAGAATTATCATGGAAATGATCAACAAAGATATAGTCAATCACTGGATCCAACACAGCTTGATTTTGTCAAGAGAAACGCATTCTTGCTAAACCTGGAAGACTTCTTTGAGAAGGTCACTAAGGCAACACAACAGATGAGGGGAAAGCACTGCATACCATCTGCTTTGGCCTGGCTATGGCACTTGATACAATACCACTCTTAGGAAGACTTGACAAACTCACTGAACAGGGCATAAACCCCTACATAACTCACTGGATTGCCAGATGGTTCACAGACAGGACCCAGGACGTCAGGCTTGGTGAGACCACCTCCACTAAGCAACTGGTCACTAGTGGAGTACCTCAGGGCTCCATGCTGGTACCACTCCTATTTGGCATCTACTTCTTGGAAGTAAAGGCCTTTGGCTGACCAAGTTTGCAGATGACTGCAAATTTGGAGCTAGCATAGATTCCTTCCATGACACTAGCATATTATTAGAGGATTTAATACAGACAAATGATTGGTGCCAACATCATGGATTAAAACTCAATACTAAGAAATGTATTACAGTACTTTTTGGGAAAATTTAAATCCTGGCTAGTTACTTCATTGATAAGACACCTGTAAGAGCTGACCCAGCAGTCAGGGATCTAGAAACATATGTAGATAGTAATCTGACCTTTGAGGAACATGTGGCCAGAGTAGTAAGAAAATCATTCTATGTCACCCAACTTATAAATAAGGGCATGACATCAGGTTCAAGGAAGTAATAGTGTCACTTTGCTGGGTCCTTGTCAGATCCATCATTGAGTATAATGTCCCCTTTGGCATGTACCTGACCAGAAATATGGAAAAGTCGGAATGCCAGCAAAGGATCCTTACCAGGAGAATCCAGGGTATAAGCACATTACCTGTAATTGAGCCCTGTAAATCCCTCTCCCTATACTTGATCTCCTACAGATTACTGATAGGTGATCTATACCTGGTGTACAAGGCATCCCTGGATCCTGTTTTGATGAAAAATTTTCACATCCACAAAACAGATACTATCAGAACCACTAGATCCAAGGATTTCAGTGCTGCTTGTGACCTAAATAAGACATGCTGGCAAGACAGATATGTGTCTCAGAGCCCATCATTAACCCTATGTAACATTACCAATACAAGTGGGTGGCAAATCTGGTCCCCATATCTTTGCTAGACAGATGCAGACAGTAATGCTCAAACTAACATGACCCCCCACACAACCTCTAGAAACCTCCTTACTAGTATATCCCCTCCAAATAAACGTCCATGATACACTGGAACACAATTGGGTTGGTTGTATGGCTAGGCTTATAAAGGTCCTGGTGGTCATTAGCCTAGTATATAGCTAGGAAAGAATGAAAAGGACACAACATTAAGAACAGCAAGAACAATAATTATAAGAAAAATGGTTAGGGGCATCAAAATAGCTTAAAATCAATAAATAATACAGAAAAGTATGTAAGGGATTATGCTGAGTATGACAGAGAAAGAATTCAGGGCATATTCTTTAGCATTATACAGAAAATGAGAAAAAAATATTAGAAACAATAACAAAAAACTAAACATTAGTCCTGGAATTCAGAAACATGCTTATTGCAATCAAGTCAAGGTTACCACTGGTATGCCTTGTAGCACAAAGTGCCTAGAAGCAAATTATCAACTGACTGCTGGAATTTTGCATACCAAGCCACCACTAAATAGAAAACCTGCCCACAGAAATATAAGGCCTAGCAGACTGAGAGAGAAAGAGAGAGACTCACATGATTACATCCAAGACTCACACAAAGAGGGCTGGTTAGAAAATGACAGGTATGTGCCTAAAAGCATGCACCTGTGTTACACAGTGTTATTATGGAAAAAGCTTACAAGTCACATTAAAGGACATACATCAGTGTTTGTTTCTGTTTTTATATCTTTAAAAGGGTGGAAGTGGGTGTGTATTAAAGTAGAAATGGGGTTACAGCAAGCAGAGGACCATGCACAAGAAAAGAGGGGTATTGAGTGCCAGTATGGAGGGGAACAAAAGGAATGCATTTTTTTTCAAGTATAGATGCCCTGTTTCAGAAGAAAAGATGATGTATGATGTAAGGGGAAGAAAAAGGTTAGAAAGAGGAAAAGATTTATTGTCAGGGGCAAACAAACATAAAAAACAGACGATAGGCAAGGTGCATACACACACTTGAGAGATGATGGTACAATTAAAGGCAAACATATAGACAAAGGAATTAAAGATAAAGATATTGGTTATGATGCTGAGTGCACAACAAGCAGGGGAGAGAGGTGACTCACATGGAATGTGGAGTATTAGGGTGGGTATAAAATGGAAGGTTAGTCATTACCTTGGCCACTCTCCTAACTGGGATCTGCCTGAGATGGTGAAGACAGAAACAGTCAACTGTGCAACTATTCAAGCCACAAAAAGATGCTCACAAAGTGGCTGATGCAGGCTTCCACCACTGGTCCACCAGCACCCCTACCTGCTCTAGCAACTCCCACCCCATGACAAATTGCACACCCGTGGCATTGACACTGGATCGAACAATAGCAATCCCTTCCAGTGAGAATCTACCAGAGGCCACAGATGACACAACTTGGTCAGCCCACTACCACACCTCATGAGGAGACAGACCTAGAAACAGGTGGAATTTTGATGGGAGAAGGCAAGGCCTAATGGTGGTGTAGGGGCTTGAGTCTTTAACACTGGTACAAACATAGCAGATAAATGGAGAAACATATAATAAACACAAAATAGAATAAAGGATAGTGACAAAGAAAAGGCAATGGAGAGAGAAAAAATAATATTAGTTATGCAACATAATATTTATTAGAACACTATGCAGACGTGTACTAAATAAACAATTAAAAATTAATATTCTAATACAACATGTAAGAAACACTTGCCTATGTGCACTTTCCCAATGTGCTAGAGTAGGTTATGCAGGCATATGTGTAGTGTCACAGGTCACACTGCCTTGACGGTTTGAATCTGATGAAGTCTCCTTTGGAGGGATGAAAGCACTTCATAAATTCATTTTTTAATTCCATTATGTGAACTTTCTTCTGGTGTTATTACAGTTTTGGCTACTAGTGTGTTTCAATAATGCTTCACCTTTTTTTGCAATTTAAACTATGAGAACCCACACATAGAAACAAATATTGATGATGTCATCATGTGATATACAGTATTGGACAGCTTCTTATTTCAACCAGGCATTGTGCTCCCATTCCTTAGTGCACAAATGGACAGCATGGCACGACGGTGTTAGGGTGTGAACACTGACACGGACACTATTTACTACCTTCAGAATGTGTAACTCTGGTTGCACTTTTGCTCTTTAGAACTTCTATAGGCTGTTATACTAAACTGGATTATTCCATGTTCCAGAAGGGGCCATTAACCACACACACACATGCTCAGTGTGCTCGATAGGTATCATGCAAATACCAATAAATGAGCAAGCCTCTCAGCACTGCATTGGTCATTATTGCAATTAGCAAAATCTGTGGTTCAGGCACATTCTTTAGCTTATGTCTCATTAGCATGATTATCTTGTTAAAAGCTTTAAAATTAAGCAATATAACCTCCTTTATAAGCCATGGGTTTCAGAGCACTAGTGAAGATTGCTAACTTAGCTGTTCACAACATTGGTTAGAAGAAGTTCTAAGTGCAGTAGTTTTGTTTGAAAGTCAGTGGCAGCAGCATTATCACTTGTAAGTTATGTCTTTTTGTGTTGCTTAAAGACAAATTTCATAATATACCATGGTAGTGTTTGTTTATGCCACTATTTAAAGGTACAGCACTGCTGTCACTGTGCTGGAGAGCATTATCTTGACTGGAGGTTTACTGCCATGGTAAGGTAAATGGCTGAGTTATTATGGGGTTTTAAGTTAACTTGCAATGTATTGATAAATATTCTCTGTGTTTAGCATAGCTATAGACCAAGCATTGACTGCTCATTGTTTAATAATATGACAGTTGTCCTGTAAAGTGTGCAAACTGAAGTTATTACACTACTGAACTGTGTTATGTTTGTTGGTGTGGAGTGTGAGGGGAATGTGTGATGTACATGTTACTTAATAAGTCACCTAGCACATGGTACATGCTATTACGTCAAGAGGTTCATGCCTTGCAAACAGGGTTGCCAAACATCCTTATTTGAGTGGGACTGTCCCGAGGTCAGCAGCCCAATCATGACTCCCGCACTGCCTGTTAAAATCCTGAAGAAACAGCCTCCACTTTGTGATTTTTGATTGGCTCATATACAGGCATATGGGCAAATCCTACACTCCGAAGCAGAGCCACTTCTGTTGAATGCGAAACAGTGGGCTGCTACGCATTGAACAGAAGAGGCTCTGCTGTGGGATTTCTGATAGGCTCGTATACTGACATATGGGCTAGTCATAAATTCCAATGCAAAGCCACTTCTGTTGAATGCGAAACAGTGGGCTGTTCTGCATTGAACAGAAGAGGCTCTGCTGTCCGATTTTTTGATTGGCTCATATACTGCCATACAGAGCTACTTCTATTTAATGCAAAACTGCCTGCTGTTCCTCATGAAAGACCTTTTTCTTTTTTTTTTTCTGCTCTTCACTTGGTGTGAAGGACCTTTTTTTTTTTTTTTTTTTTTTTCTTGATACCTTGGTCCCTGTCTGTCCCTTTAGAAATCTGGCAACCCTTCTTGCAAGTTATTGCAAGTAGTCTGTACTATCTGGATTGGGTGTTTGCCAGTAGGGGGGAGGGTGGGGGAACATATAAACCTGTGAGTGGATGAGTACATACTGTAGAAGTTAATGCAACAGACATGCAAGTCACAAATGTTTACTTTTGTATAACTGTACAACCCACTTCCCCAACCCAACCTACACAATCCTTATATGTTATTCAAACTTTTGTAGGATTATTGAATTTATTGTGGGTTTGAGATAGTGGACTTGATGTGTATTGGGTTTACCTTATTGTATTTATCCAAACAATACTGCCATGCTCACACCAGTTTGGTCTATTTGACTTATATTTGCTCTCTCCCTGACCTATGTAACAGTTATTCCAACAAAAGCCAGAACAGCTATTCAACAAGTCAAAAATTAATTTATTTGAGTGCTTTCTTTCTACAATTATGAACTTCATCAGAAGGATGATAATGCAAAAACACATCTCCTTTAATATCATGACACAAAACCAAGTGAACCAATGAATCAACAAGATAAGCAATAGGATCTTATTTTAAGCACAGGTGTTAAAGAAATGGTACCATTCAGACCCTGGGGACATCGGCCAGTGAAGATCCCAATTCAAGAGATGCTTTTCCCAATATATTTAAAAAGTTTCCCAAGTATAAAAAATGTAAATCTTTTAAAACACACATAAACAGAACAATGTCTGAAAAAAGCATTTGTGTTGTTACATTGGAGAATTGAAGAAATCTACCAGTGAAAATCATTAAAACTGTAAATGATTATAAATTCACATCTGAGGGTAACTGCAATTTTTTTATAAATGTATCGCATAGTCATTAAAAAACTAAAAAAATCAGCAATGCCTTATCTTTCAGTTAATAATTAAGATTTCACTGCTTGGAACCAATAGCTATATCCAATATACTGCCCAAAATTCTAAGAATAACTTTGCAAAGTATAATAACAAAATGGAGTCAAGTATTTTTATTGAGTGTTCTGCACCTTAATTATCTTATTCATGTAAGTCTGCTCTGTCTTCCTCGATAAGATGTTTTTAAATACTCCATTCACTGGAAATTATGTTTTCACCTCCACATATGTCTAAGCAAACTCCTGTGAACAAGGAATGTACTGGAACTCTGCCAACAAGTTATAGTTCCTTTTAGTAGAGGATGTGATATAACAGATAAGTGGATAAATCTTGTTATGAGGTAACTTCGTTATCTCCCTATGGAGAAGTTATAATTTCATATATGTTTATGTCTCAGAAAACTAAAGACTTGCATGACATATTTGTCAATGTATTTAGCTGTAAAATTCTATACATCATTAATGGGCCTCATTAGCATGTAGTGTTTCAAAGTCTTATTCTCAACACAAAGTGTACCTTGCCAAGGACTGATAGCACACAGTGCCAAGACAAATCTTGATCCGATAATATGTGCCAAAGTTTATAAGGCTTGTAAAGCAAGCTACCTACATTGATATTAAGGAATGATGTCCTGACAATTGCATAGGTATGAGTTCATCAATGCAGTTCAGCCACCAGGCCTTGGTGAAAACCAGAATTATGAATGCTATCTGGTGAATGGGCAGCTCATGAGAGAGTGTTGTCACTATCAGAGGAGGTGGGGAAACACCTCAAGAGAGTCCATGTCTAATAGCTCACAACTGCCTAGTGAATAATGTCAACACTTAGTGGGTAAGGTTTCCAAGTACTGTTTCAAGCCATTCTACGTGTGTGTTAGTGATAGCTCCTAGGCTCACTCTCATCCTGCACTATGCTGGTAATCCCAACACAGAGGACTTAATTACATTAGTTCATAGGTTCATAGGTTGGTACTAAGCTATCAGCCCTAGGGCCTATACAAGCCTAGTCATAACAATTCCCTGGCTATTTCTTCCCACATTATTTACTTTCCTGGACCCCTGTCTAGCAGGGCGACTGACGTGATCCCTGGGGTGAATTTCCTTTCTCCCATCCAATCATCAAGGTTCCTCTTGAAGAGGTCCAAAGAGGCACTCTGCTTGACATGTATAGGCAATCTATTCCAGAGTCTGGGGAGTCTCTGGGTCAGGAACCTATCCCTCCAGCATGTTTTGTTTATTGTGATGACAAGGTTTAGATCCCTGGAGCATGTAGCTCTGAGGGATTGGGATTTCTTTAAGTGTAGCATGTCCAACAGCTCTGGGTTTGACATGGCCTTGTATGTTAAGCAGAGATCGCCTCTGAGTAGACGATATGTGACAGAGTATAGCAGGAGTTTTTTAAGGCGGTCAGCTTTAGGCCTGTGATTCTTTTAGTGAGGTATTTCTGAGGCCTTTCCAGTTGTTGCAGATGTCTTGAGAGGTACATACCAAATGGGGCATTGTATTCTATAATGGGTCTAATGAGGGATGAGTACAGTGGGACAATGACCTCCTTTTTCTGGATGAAAAGCCCTTCGTGATGAGGTGTGCCACATAGAAGGATTTCCTGACTGTTGTGGCGATGTGGTTATCGAAGGTGAGACCACTGTCCACCTGTGTCCCTAAGTCTCTTATCACACTTTCTGTGTTTAGTGTACTGCCACCTATATGGTAATTCATGGATACATGTTTTTTCCCAAAGGGGATAACAATACATTTCTTGGCATTGAGCTTGAGTCCATGGCTCTGGCACCAAGCATCTGTTTCTGTAAGGCCCTTTTGTAGAGTATCCACATCATTTGGGGATTCAATAATGGCTCCCAGTTTGCAGTCATCTGCAAACTTTGTTAGCCAGAGTCCCTTAGTGTTGACCTGTACTTCAGAGAAGTAGATGCCAAACAAGAGTTACACCAAATAAGTTGATATTGGGGATAGAATGTCTTAGAAGAGACATACACATCCACAAAAAGGTAGCCCAACCCATGCAGCCTCCACAGATTTATAAAAAAAAAAATTAAAGGAATGTCTAGAATATCACTGATAGTTACTATACCATGGAGTTTGGGCTTACTTTGATAAAACTGTTATCTGGCAGAATGCCAAAGACAGAGCAATAAGAGCCCATGTATGTGCAATATTGAACCGTTTATCATGTAAAAACAATGTGCAGTAGCAATTTAGAAGTGGTTCATACATGCCACTACTGTAATTGATATGCTTTATCATGTTTTTAAAATGTATATATGACCATGAAACTTGGAAGATAGCATTCACAGCTGTGGTTAATATAGTACCAAATTGCACATGGCTACATAAAAGTAAGCATGTGTTACGCAATGTACTGACATCTATGGCAGGCACAGGTAATGTAAAATGTGTTCAACATGCAAATATTCATCACATAATGTATTGACCATACATGCCATGAATATCACAGCATTGTAATATGTGGTAGGCAGCAGCATGTTATTGCTTTCAGTTAGCTGTGAGAACAACTTGCAATCACTTAAGAGATGCATATTTGTCAGATTTTGGCATTTAAGAAACTTTGCGTTTTTCTATAACTGCAGTATTCCTGATGTATTAATTATTGTAGACAAATCGGTGTCCTCATTTGCTGTGTTACCTGGATCATTTACTGTCTTTTTACCTGAAGTTGTTTTGGCAGGCAGTTTAAAGTAAAAATAGTACCATTCACACATCCGCTTGAACAGTCTATATCTGGATGCAGAGAAGCAGCTGAGATATGCCATGTTACAGTTTCCATATTAGCCATGAGTCCTTGTCAGATACATGCAGCATGCATGATCTAGTAACATAATTGTATCCTAGTGTATATTCTAAGTATACTTTGATGCCACTATTTTAGAGTATGGTGTAGTATATTATGAATATACTGCACAAGCATAAATCTTGTCATCAGGATTGAAATAACTATTGCATGTGGTCAAAATATGACTATAAGGCCAAATAGATGTTACATCTCTGATTATTAGTTTAAGGCTGTTAATGTATGCTGTTTGGCAAATGAAGGTTTATGGAGTTGTGTGTTGTATGTAGTGACACACTATTCAAACATTATTATGACGAGCTGGACAAATGATCAATGTGGAAACAATGGATTACACAGCAAAAATAAAGAATGGCAGCAATATTTTTATACTTTGTAATATTATACATATATAAGATGCTAGCTTATTTTAATGCAGATGTATCTGTGTTATTACACTGTATGCCAAGCATATTTTTAAACCCATTTCTAATATGAGATTAGACCAGGTACTGTTATTTATATGGCAGATAAAAGTCATTAACAAAATCAACATTTTTTTATATTTGTTTCAATTGCTACTGCTGCTGTGCACAGCTTTTGCTAACTTTTTAAGAGTATTCCATCTGAATATCATTTATGCATGCCTTGTGCAGTATAGCAGAGTATTATTAGTATTTTTTTTGGGGGGGTTGCACAAATAAATATTCATCTGTGTGTGAGTACCAACTCTTAGTAAATGAAGATGGCTTTGAGTTGATAAGGTGTGCCAGATGATGTAAGTTGAGCTGGGATTTTACTTTAACTTTGTGCAAATGCACATGCATATGACTCCATTTTCCTTTTCTAAGCATAGTCAGCTTTGAGCATACCTGAGGTTATTCCTGCAGCATTCTGCAGACTGCTCAGGACTAATGCAGACTATATAACTATCCCCAGTGCATTCACATGAACCTGAGGTTGCTTTCATTAGTAGCCAAGAATGAGTTACGTCAATAAGTTGCTGTACATGTTCACATGTTACTGCGATTCAAAGAGCTAAACACCAAAGATCATAATTTGCATATAAACTACATAAATGACTCTTGTTATCTCTTTACTTGCTTATGATCATTTTAGGTCATCCTGGATTAGCTAGGTGACCTCTTTGAACTTGGACTTTGCTGCGCTCATCCGTGGACAGCACAGATTACTTTAAACCTGTTTGTGTAATGACATCTAATGCCACCCTATCTCTAATATAGCCCATATAAGCACTACCATGTCAGTGGGATCTCAAATGCAACCTATTATGTTACGGCTGAGGTTCATATCCTAAACAAGATACAGGCACCAGAATTGCAATAAGTTTATAGGAGCTGACAGATCATTATTTGAAAGATATGGATACCTTAACCACATCAGAGTTGAAAGACCTGACTGAGCTTTATCTGATAATATCCATCCCGACTTGGACTATATTGAAGTTAAGCAATTTTAATTAACATCAAATTAATTTGTTTTTTAAATAGTGGCTGCACTAATACCTCCAAAATATGTAGTCATGCTAAATTCAATTTACTTCATAAGGATAAAAATATAGTTAAATAACATCTTCTTCCTGTAATCAGCAGCAATAATGCTTATACGGAAAGTAAGCAGCACACACACACACACACACACACACACACACACACACACACACACACACACACACACACACACACACACACACACACACACACACACAAGCTTCATGTGGCATCCATTTTGCTGACTGCAGAAAATTGGCTTACATTGATTGTTTTCATATTGACAGGACAATAAATTAAGGGACATTTTACACTTGCAATTCTCATAAACTATTTATTGCAGCAGTAGGGAAATGAAAGCAGTGCAGGAAATGACTATGGATAAAAGCATTAGTGACTGTGAAGGTTTGAACAGCTGCTGACTATAATGTACATCATCTGTGCTACTTGTCTCTTCAAATTTCACTACTCTATGAGGTTTGAAATGTGAGCCTGTAATTTGTCATTTGGCATTATAAGATACAATAATAATTGATGTCCTGGTCCAATGCCCTGACCAACCACTTTACTTAAAATCAGCTTTGTGGACTCAGGTTTTGGTCCTTATGTAAGTCAAACATTGCATAGGTAGCAATAAGAAATGCAATGCTAGACACGTTATTTTAAACAGTGTATTAGGTTATATATATACTGAGCATTAAAGCAAGAAGTAACTTTATTTTGCATTAGATTATACCATTGTTATTAAGTTAAAACAATTTATGAAACAGTAACATTGAGACGATATTACTAAGATAATAGATTAAAGTAAAATGTATGTTGTAACTTTTTCGGTAGTGTTTCTGCAGTAAAGTTATACATTTTGCAACTGTATTAAGTAATCTAATTCTTATTAGTTTTGCTAATTACCTGTGTTATATTGCTACACAATGCATTTATTAATGGATATGTAAGCTGAGTGTGGCTGAAGATACACTGGCTAGAACCTTCTTTTTCATTCTTTTAAGGAAAAGTGCATACATTTTTATACAGTGTTTTACATTATGAGGTAAATGCAGTTGCACTTTCCTCCAGTATTTTGTGAGTAAGATGAAGAGGAGAAATATCTATATCCCTTGGCTTATTGAACATTTTGCCAAAATATTGTTTGCTATCAAAATGAGACTTAACATAATCATTTCTGTTCATATTGTATTACTTTACATCGGATTGGAAAACTGTAAATTCTCTTAAGTTATGAACTGTGCATTCCATGATGTGGGCCATAAGTAACCACCCCATCTTACCCACAGTTAGATACACATGCTGTAATATTCTATGCATCTGTTTTCTTTCCTCCAGCAAGAATCCACACTATAGATAAAAGAATAAAACCATTTTCTTATGGTCACCTGCAAGCCTTCCACAATCAGACTGAGCTGACATTTTAATACATGCATTCAGTAGTGCCTAGTTTTCTGACATTGTTGCCACATTCAGTAATCCTAATGACCAGAATACTATACAACAGATATTTATTGATTCTTCTTTGCATTTTAAACTGATATTCTGTCTATTGATAAAAAAGTAAACATTACTACTTGGTAATACTGGTCCCCCAGTAAATTGCATCCATCTCAATTAGTGTATGGCAGCATTTATGTATCTGAAGAACCATTGTAGTATATTTTAATGTATACATTTCAACAGTTTGCAATACACAGTTGTATAACTATTTACCTGAATCTGAAAGTTGCTGTTACTTTGCAATGTCCTTCTTTTATTCCTTTTCTTTTTGATGGTCAGTATATTCATGATGTATAAAAGACTTCATAAAAAAAAAGACATATTCTAAGTAAGGTCATCTTCTTTCTTTGTCTTTTCGGCTTTTCCCGGTTAGGGGTCGCCACAGCGGAACTCCGGTCCGCTAATGATTGACAGTCGGTTTTTATGGTGCCGAGTTGCCAGCCCAACGCCCAACCTTCAGCGAAGGCACACCCATTCACGCCATGTCTTTTGGAGGCCAGTCGACCACGGGGAGGACATGTAAATGCAAAATGATCTTAATATTCATCAAACTAAATTTGGTGAAGCTAGAGGGGGACACTAAGTCCATGACGTTCTTTGTATTTGACAACTCATTATAGAAATTTGAAATCAACTTTCTTCAGTTTTCTTTGTATTTTTGCGAAGTTTTTTTTTTTTAATAGTGTGTGTGTGTGAGTCTTTGTGTGGAAGGTTTTACAACTGTTCCCACTCATGAACATTGTGCCTAATAAGAGAATTCTGTTATGAGATTACAAGTATTTGACAACACTGCAGAATTAAAATTAGAACTATTTTTTAACTTAAAAACCTAGCAGTTTGCTGTTGAAGCCCACAGATGAACTGAGGAAGCAGGAGTATTAAAATGCATTTGCACATGCAACAAGGTGAGTATTGGGAATGCCAGCCATATAAGTAAAGTAAGGTTCCATAAGAACAACTGAGGGAACTGAGGGTGATAAGAAGGGGTGCATAAGCAGAAGTTGCTCACTATGTCTTAGAATGGATTAGTATTAATACAAAATTAAACTCTTAAGTGTTTTAGTGGTGGCATAAGCTGACATTTATTGTCTTCTATATACAAAAAGCGTATTTTGTTTAGTTTGCAAATGAGGTGGCCATATAATTTAAATGCATTCTTCTGTAAGGTATTTGTCTGTTCCTGCTGGGCAATTTATTTCATTTATCACAGTACAGTACAGCCAATCGGTAGTGAACTGCTATGAATATGCAATGCCCTAATATCTCCGTAAATAGAGAGAGTGCTTAAAGTGAAAGCCATGACAGTGTTTTGTTATTGTCATTCATGTAAAAGTTCTAATTTCCCCAGTCATATTCAGTATTGATGCCTGTTAAGAGTTCTTCTATCATGCATATTACAGTTGATGTTATTACTAAAACACACTCTAAAAATTAAAAATTATAATTTTCAGCTCACTGTACTACAACTATCCACATTGATTATAGTGCAATGTGATTAAATTATAATCACTGAGTATTTGAACCACTGTTTTCCATTTACTTAACCCTGAATGACTATGACATGCCATTAATTATCCATGTAAACATTCTTGTAGACCTTATGTAATAGCAATAATCAACTCCTGTGTGTGGGTAATGTAAGATTTACAAATGGTTGGCATAGTTTGATCATTAATTTATCTAAGACAGAACTTACAACATCTGATTTAACACTGTTAAATAAGGGATTGAAGTTCATTCCCTGTGCTGTGGATGGCTTAAGTTCTATATTAACAGATTTGAAGTTATTTGCTCGGAATTTAGGTTTAAAACTTATATTTAAACAACAGGAGACACTACAAAGTAATGTATGTAAACACTGTAGTGTTTTTATACCAAATAGCCATCCTGTGATTGCTGCTTTTTCTACCATTTGTGAAAGACAGATTAGCGAAGTGTATAATAAATGTTCTTTTAGAAAGATGTTTAATATATCTATTGATGAATGTGCTTCTCTGAAAAAGCTGATGCAGGATGATAAGGGTAAGCTGGTTCACACAGCCTATCTAGATCTTGCCAAGGCTTTTGACACCATCCCCCACTCTGGAATTATAGATAAACTCACTAAACTAGGTATAAATCCCTATGTCACAAGATGGTTTGCCAAGTGGCTCACTGACAGAACCCACATTGTGAAAGTAGCAGACTCCAAATCTGACTTCAGACCAGTGACAAGTGAAGTACCACAAGGTTAAGTTCCGGGTCCACTCCTGTTTGGTATCTACTTCTCTAAAGTACAGGCCAACACAGAAGGTCAGATAACTGCAAACTAGGAGCCATAATCGAAACTCCTAACGATGTAGACATCCTACAAAAGGGCTTCACTGAGACAGATGCCTAGTGTCAAAGCCATGGCCTCAAGCTCAATGCCAAAAAGTGCATTGTCATCCCCTTTGGTAAAAACTCTGTACCCATGAACTACAACATAGGCGGTAGTATACTTAACACCGAAAGTGTGATAAGAGACCTTGGGACACAGGTGGACAGTAGTCTCTCCTTTGATAGTCACATCGCCACAGTAGTCAAGAAATCCTTCTACGTGGCACACCTCATCACAAAAGGTTTCTCATCCAGAAAAAAAGAGGTCATTGTTCCCCTCTACTCATCACTCATTAGACCCATTATAGAGTACAATGCCCCTTTTGGTATGTACCTCACAAGACCAACAACAACTGGAAAGGCCGCAGAAATACCTCACAAAGAGGATTACCGGCCTCAAACAGATGCCTTATGCAAACCATCTCAAAAAACTCCAGCTTTACTCTGTCACATATTGCCTACTCAGAAATGATCTCTGCCTAACATACAAAGCTATGTCAAACCCAGAGCTGTTGGACATGCTCCACTTAAAGAAATCCCAATCCCTCCGAGCTACATGCTGTAGGGACCCAAACCTTGCCACCACAATAAACAGAACATGCCGGAGGCATAGATTCCTGTCCCAGAGACTTCCCATACTCTGAAATAAACTACCTATCTATATCAAACAAAGCTCCTCATTAGCACTCTTTAAGAAAAATCTTGATGATTGGATGGGAAATAGGAAATTCACCCTGGGGATCACCTCTGTGGCTCTGCTCAACCATGGCACAGGAAAATAATTTTCTTGGGTGGCAAAAGCCAGGGTACCTTTTTGGCTGGGCTTGTATAGGCCCCAGGGCCAATAGCCTTGTACCTACCTATGAACCTATGAACCTATAATATTATTATAAAAGAAGCAGATAAAGGTGGTGCTGTTATTATTATGGTAAACAAATGTATTTCAATAGTATGTTTATATTTCTAGCTGATGAAAGTACTTTTAAGTGTGTGAGTAGTGATTATGTGTATAAATCTATAAATGATATTAATACAATGATATATGATTTACAGTCGATGAATGACATCAGTATAGAGCGGTAGTATTTTACTGTAGCACATCCTAAACTACCTATTTTATATGGGCTACCGAAGGTCCATAAAAATTTGGAATCCCCCCCCATGAGAACAATTGTATCTGGGAGAGGCTGGATGACAGAGCCCATTTCAATATACTTACAAAATGTATTATCTAAACAACTATTATATGGAAAAAGTTATATATGGGATACTGATGCTTTTTGAAAAATCTTTCTAATTGGTTTTTGACATATAAATCCCTTGGTATTACAAGCAAGTTTGTGATGGTGACTCTTCATATTCAGTCACTTTTTACTGTTATACTTAACAGTTATAGATGCTGTAAGGAACTTTTAGTTAAAAATGGGCAATATTCTGGTAGATTTAGTGAAACTATATGTGAACTACTTCAGTTAGTATTAGATAATAACTATTTTTTACTTAATGAAAGAATCTTTCACTAAATATCTGCTATAGCAATGGGTACTCTCATTGCTAATACATATGCCAATTTAGTACTGGATAAGTGAGAGACTGAATTTGTACATCATGGCCCATAGCAGTACTTTCAGAATATTAGCTGTTTTAAAAGATATATGGATGATTTTTTTTATTTGGCATGGTAGTAGGGATGAATTAGATATATTCTTAAATTATTTGAATAACAGCACTGATTTTATACGTTTTTCTATGACATGTTCAGAAATTAGTATTAACTTTTTGGATGTGAGAATTTTCTTTGATGGGACTGAAATACAAACTACTGTTTATAAAAATCCACACATAGGAATAAATTCCTTCATCAGGGCAGCATGTGTACTTGTTTACTAGACTGTATTACTCTGCTCCACAGAGCAGTTTACATGTGAGAAAAGTTTTTTTTTTTTATTAACATTTAAAATTTACCACTGTGCTGCACACAGAAAGTGGGTTAACACAACTTCTTGCTGTGAAGAGGATTTACAATGATCACGCTGAGTGCTTTGTCTAATTAGTGTGCATGCCTTTAAATATGAAAACTGTTTTGTTGAATAATATTGGCTAATCGCACAAAGTTAAAGGTACATTACAATGAACAAATTACATGAATACTTGAAATATTGATGGCTTTTATTTGTTACTGACAACTATGCTGATCTATAGAGAAACTATGACAGTAAATGCTGTAGATTACGATTATGAGTTGTTTCATGTTATCTACTATAGCTTAGGGGGTATTCCTGCATCCTTAATTTGCCTGCTGTGTGAAACAGAGTAAATCACTTAACCAGTCAGTGATATGTGGCAATTAAGAAAACTGGATTTGGTTTCACAATGGTCTTCTGGACTACATGAATACTAAGAACCTATGAATCTTTTATATGCCCATTTATCTATACATTTGCATAGTTGATGTTAAATTTAAGGTCATATTGCTAAATGGCTATTTGTTAAACTTGAATAACCAGGTAGAGCCCTAGGTAATTATGTCTGCTGTTGAAAGGAACCATGAACTTGTGAATTCTACATATGTCCTTTATCTGTTAATGTGCATACCTGTTGCGCAAAATTTAAGGTTATATTGTAAAATATCTATTTGTTAAACTTGACCATCCAGGTAGTTCTCTCAGTAATTATGACTGTTATTGACAGAAAAAAAAGTAGCAATGCAAGATTTAGATAAGAGTACACATTTATTTATTCGATTGTTAGTTTGTTTTCATTTATTTTCAGGCATTCAAAACATTCACCCCATGCAACAGATGCCTTACTGCATGAAACTTTCTGCACTCCCTCTCTCTCACACTCTCCCATGCTGTCACCAGTGCAATCTTTCTTCTACCATATCAGCCCAAATAACAATATTTTCTGTATAATATTTAAACTACTTTTTTGTACACCAGCACCTGATCCAACATGTAACTATCATTTCCAGCATGACACACTATATAACAGTACCTAAAATTATCAGTAAAAGAGCAACACTTCGTTTTCTTACTATTTTTATAGAAATCAACAGAGTACGCTTTTATGATTCCTCCAACATCTCATGCTACCTAACTGCATCTTAAACTTTTTCAAAACTCCAACACTTCATTCTCAACTGTTTTTCATAAATATTCTAACATTTAAAACCATACAGCCTCATTATTTCAACTATAACTGACATTAATAGACCATACTTTTTACAAAAGATCCCTCACCTTATCACCATCCTTATTAAGCCTTATAATCTATCACTAATTCAACCTTAGTTTGCACCAATTACCCTTACAACTCCTTACAATTCTTTGAAAATCTTTAATTTACTCTATTTGAAGATCAGCAGGTCTATCAGCAGTACATCTATAATTAACCATCAGAACACCCCACCCGCTAATACCCTTTATCTACAATCACCATTTGCAAAGCCCAATTACTTACACAGGTGATATCTGTCATCCACGGATATATACCTATCTATACTCTCTGCTCCTAACACCATTTTTTTAAACTTCACCCATTACTAACACATTTCAGCATTTAGACTCTATAGTATAATGTCACAACTCAGTCTTCTCTATCATCCTGTGTGGCCCAGAACCCATCAGAAAGGAAAGGGGGAAGTTCAAATGCTTTGCCTGTCTATAGACAAATGCCAAACAGATTATGTGGGAATGAGACAAGGCTTGGAAAATGTTTTTTTTTTTTTTTTTTTTTTTTTATGTAGAACTACACAAAACTTCCTCTCTTTCAGACAACTCAAAAACTGGCAAAGTCATCTCAGATAAGAATAAAATATTATCCCAAAGCTCTTTTAGAAAAAAAAAAACTAAATAATCTCATATATCTAGGCAGAAACTCCCAACCAAACCCTTTGCTGAATGAATAAAATCAAAGTACTGTAAACAAATGTAATACTCACTTCATTTACACTGTTACTCCACTCTTAAAAGTTATAAACATATATCCCTCTAAACATACCCATTGCTAGCAACCACCATCCCTCCTTCTCTATGAACATTGTCTCTGTGAGCTTAGTCAAGCAGCATCTCCATAAACCAAAAGCTACTACAGCTGCAGTAGACAGCCTTCCAACAGAGTATATTAGGATAACCACTGTTGCTCTTGCCTACCCTATGTGTATTCTCATTAATAGATCAATTCTGGAATCTTAGGTACCATTGCTCTGGAAAGAATCTTACATCATTTTCATATATAAAGGCAGAAATTCAGAAGATCTAAATCCTTTCCACATTGTCAAAAATCTTAGAAAAGTGTATACACTCACAATCACTTAAATATCTTCTGTAGTCAGACTTGATAAACCCCACTTAATATGGTTTTAGGCTATCCCACAACCCTATAACTGCCTTACTCAGCTTCATAAACATAGTAAATTTAAACAGGATTGCAGGCAAAATGGTTTCTGCTACATTCTTAAATCTACCCAAGGCATTTGATTCCGTTTCACACCACAACTGCTAGATAACCAAACTTCAATATTTTTATGTTTACCATTATATGCTTGTATAGCTATCTGTCTAATAGGCTACACAATGAAGTGACAGAAACCATTTCTACCTTACTTTCAGTATTAGTACGTGGCACACCAGGATCCATCTTAGGTCTACCTCTATTTATTGTGTTTATTAATGACTTACAATCAGCCAGCAATCTTGCCTCCATTGTCCAATATGCTGTTAGCTCTGCTATCATTTGCTCAACCACAAACTTCCAAGAACTGAAAAGACTAAAGTAAGGAATTTTCTCAAGTACTGAAATATGACTACAAGTTGCACACCTGCTACTGACCCCCAAAGAAGACAAAATGAATGCTGTTCACCCTTAAGCACCTCTCTAATTTAAACTCATTCTTCATAATCACTTCACCAAACAAACCTTTCAATTGAAGTTAATTCCACATACTAAACTTCTATGAGTTGCTTTAGATGATATAGATGATAAGCCGATGTTAAAGAAAAGCAATTACAAGTTAGTCCTCTTATACAGAACAAAAATGTTTTTTTTTCTCAGACATCAGTAGAAAGTCACTAGCCTTTCCTTCTTTACTGCCTGCCCTATTATATGCTTCCTCTATATATGCAAACTTCCTATCACCCCACCTACTAACTAAGCAAACTCACATAATGTTACAAAAAATGGGTTAAATATATTATCAGTTTTCCAGTATCAATGCATAGTACTAAACAACCAAACTGCCACTCTTGTTTGCAATTATAGACTGCCTGTAACATCACTCATCAAACAAAAAGATGTCCTTCTTTAAGAAATCTTGTTGAAATTCACTCACCTCTCAATGTTTGAAAAACAGACTCTGACTACTATCTACATTATCTCACAACTCAGCTGTGGATGCCTTCTACTTTTATTACGTGACAAAGCTATGGCATAAATTCCTCTTTTCACTAAGGTAAACTGACATATCTGAACAATTTAAATCTAAACTATAAACTTAAACTCCATCTGAAGTAATCTTGGCTCTATCAATGCCATCTTGCAAGTTCCATAAGCCTATTCCACTCAATCTGCTACCTTTTCCAAACTCTAAACCTCTTATGACAGATTACCACCAGTCCAAAGCTGGACTAAGTTTTTGTACTACAGTATTCTATTTCCTCTTTACAATTTTTTGTGTTGGGCTTGGACTATGCAATACCTAGTCATTCATTTTAGGTGTTAACCCTAGCCATAACCCTTCTCCTGCACCTAACCCCACACATTGAATTTCTAAAATATCTTTCTCTAACAATGCTACTACATAAGACATAGGGACACAGAGCATGTACAACACCAAACATGCACAACACTGAATCTATTCCCTTACCTAGCCCTTACTTTAAACCTAACTCACAAACACTTGCACATACATACCATCCATTATAGCTTTTCAAGTCATTCATTTTCCTGCACAATCTTCGTTAAAACAAAATAAAAATATGCTAAATAAATCCAAAGAACAAAGTAAAAATGAAAAAGCAGCAAACCAAAGTCCAGGAAGGAACTGGACCACAAAACTTATAAGCTTTCGTTCGTTTAATAAAACACCAAAAACTTCATCAGAATAAATACAAAAACTTAAAACCACCCTTTAAATACTTGTCAAGTGCAAAAAAATCATCCAGTGACAAAATGCTTCAAATAAATTATAAAATTATAAACATATGAAAAGAGGGGTTGTAAAAGGGACAACTTATAAGGCTGAGTCATTTGACCAGTGAAGATTCTGTTTTTGAAGGTGAGGTTAACAAACTGACTGAATTTGTTACAGCCAGGGGATATGATTTGTTTTGGTTACGTAACATTGTTGCTGAAGTTATAACTCTCAGAGACAGTTTAGCTAGCCCAATTTTGAGAGGCAATTTCAGTGTAGCAAGTAGGGTGAATCAAAACAACAAGGTGTTTGGTTTGAGCTTGCCTTCCCATTGCCCATTTCAGATGGAATGGACATTATTAGGTGTTGCTTGGACATTCTGAATTAGTGAAAGTCCTGGGTAACGAACCTTTGTTCACTTATAAAAAGGTATGTAACATAAGAAATATACTTGAAAGTACTTCTAAGACATCACACAATGGGGTAAATTACCCTGTTGGGACTTTTGCTTGTGGTCATTACAGGCAATGTAAATACATAGCCAATTCAGGTTCTGTTGAGTTGAAACATTTCAAGAAAGTTATTTGGGCAAAGGATAGGTTTACATGTGATTCTGTGGGTATTGTTTATCTCGCAGTATGTAATTATTGTACCAGTTTTTATGTTGGCAAGACCATCAGGTCACTAAGTAGAAGGATTTATGAACGTGTTGGCAGTGAGAAACAAAGACACGAATAATGCACTGGTACAACATGTTTTATTATGTAACAGTTTTAAGAAATTTACATTCTTTGCTTTAGACAAAGTAGTTTGTGGTCCTTTGGTGGGTAATTTTAAAGCCTTATTAGAATGCAGGGAAACTAAATGGCAGACTGCTTTACGAGCAGACTACCCTCCAGGACTAAAG